>NC_139660.1:19905745-19928245 GCF_951799395.1 Argentina silus | reverse complement strand
CCCCGGGAGAAGAACAATGTCGCCTACTGAGGGACTGCACAGAGCAGCCTCACAAACAGGGGGCCCCAGCCCCCCCCCCACCACCCCCACACACACACCCCTAGCCCTAGCCCCCCCCCCCCCTCACACCCCCAGCCCCAGTGCCAGCACCAACCCCATGGCCCATGCATATGAATGGGTGTGTAACTATGCCATAGGTCAGCCCTGTGCTTCATTACCCAAGCTTTCCCAACCAGCCAACTCATTAGAGAAATGTTTGTCCCAGAGTTTGGAGGTGGGGATGGAGGGGGGGGGGGGGGGGTTTGGGGGAAGAGGTGGGGAGGTGGGGAGGGGGGGAGGGAGGGGGGGTGGAAAGACCATAAATGGCTCAGTGTCTTGTGCCAAGCATCATCTTTCTCTCAACCCCCCCCCCCACACACACACACACAGACACCCACACACACACACACACCCCTCCTCCACTTCCGTCCCAAACCAAAACCTTCCTCATCCCCCTGCTCGCCCCCCAATACATATTTATACTAGATTTCCATGAGACATGAGCCATAGAATAATAGGATATGTAAAGTAACGCTCGAAACACAAACGTAAACTTTGCAACACTCCATTTCCGCCAGGCCTTGTTCAGCATTTCCTCAGTCTAACTTGGCAGTCAAGTCATTTACGTCAGCACAGCGAACCAACAACAGCTTCTTATGCATACGATTACCAACGCTGTGAACGTTTATCGGACAATTATTGAATCATGGACGGGAGTCAAGAAGAAAGCAGGTTTTTGGAATTACAGATTGTACCCGTCTTTCTGGGCCTGCCTCAGTTAAACAGATAGCATTCATGAGTGTGCAGGAAACTAAAATGCCTGACTGCTCTCTCTCTCTCTCTCAACCAACAACCATTTCCTCGTTCCCCTTCATTTGAGGTAGGACCAGTTCCAACAGACCCCCCTCTGTCAGCCTGGTAGGTAGATAGTGTTGTGTTGTTTCGTAGAGTAGCAGATATTAGGCGTGTCATTTGACAGGCCGCTGCCCGTGTTTTGGCAAACGCATCAGAACAAAGACAGACAAACAGACTGACAGTCAGCTTTTTACACTGTGAAGAGAGCAGCACACTTCAGTCAAAGTCACATCTCTGGTAGTCACATTGCCAACCTGCAAACACAACGTTTAAGCCACCATTTTGGGCGATTGTGTTTCCAGTCAAATCTTTCCACTGAGTCATTGAATTGTACTGAATGTCATTTTTTGATTTGAAAATGTCAAAAATAATTGCTTTGAGTTTGCATTTTATTTTGTTGACACAGTTAAAAAGAGTTTGTGTAAATACAGGTCAAAGCATTGTTCAGGCGGCACAAATGTTTCCTGAGATGGGGGAGGAGAAGAGGGGGAGGAGAAGAGGGGGAGGAGAAGAGGGGGAGGACAAGAGGGGGAGGAGAAGGAGGAGGGAGACAACCCACAAAGTTAAAATATTCCCATGACGCCAGCGGTTCTCCCCAACCTAGCAACAGTGGCGGTTATTTTGGCGACCCAGGGTGAAATTCTAACTGTCAACCCCCCAATCCAACGTTACCACAACACTGGCACAACATCCCCTCAACGTTGGCTCGGCATCACACTAACAGCCCTGAGTGATGAGGCTTGGTTGGGGAGCTAGCAGACTGACTGGTGAAGCTGGCGCGGTGCCCTCTCTCCTTGCCCACATATGCGCCAGGGTCACTCGTCACCCCTCCACCCTGGATGAAAGGGTCCCTTCTTCTGTCCTTGATGGCGGCGGTTGGCACCGTGCCCCTCCCAGGGCTTCAGCGCTGACTGGCAGTTTGGATGTAACAAATTGGTACATTCTCAGAATAATAATTAGCAAAGCCATGAAGATGCCTTTGTTTCTGGATGCATAATGAAGGAACGGTGCTTCAGACCCACGTGACTGACTCTGACTTCTGACGCCTTCACCCCCCTAGTGACTGACTGCACATTTCAAAACACAACCGTCGTTTTCCAGAGTCAATGATCATTAGGTGCCCCGATGTCACGGCTTATTCAGACGTCTGTGGATAGGATGATGTTGTTGCCCTATCTGACTGCAAACTTCAACTCAGAACTGTCATTTCCCCAAAAAATATTACAAGGGAATGGTACGTGAATATCCCAAAACAATCCAACAGGTGTTGGATTTGAAGAAAAAAAAAACAATAGTGGAAAAAATACGGAATAAAATGCTCATGCGGGTATTTTTGTGCTATTCAGATAAGGCAATCATAAGTTGCCTTAATAGCCGAAAGCTATTAGGACCCATGAAGCCAGTGGATGCAGCAGGATTGTTTCAAATCTTAACCATTCGTTATCTATATTTCCTGTCCCAGATTTGGATGCAGTTCTTATTGATGCTTCAGCTAAACTAGAATCCTTCATATCACAAAGGTTGAAATAAGGCAGCTACTCTGGCCTTTAATAAAGATAAAGCAGAGAGAGACAGAGACAGAGACAGAGAGAGAGACAGAGACAGAGACAGAGACAGAGACACAGACACAGACACAGAGACAGAGAAAACAGTCTCCTTGAAGCTCTGCATCTCCCGTTCTACAGCAACATCCAGATCAACAAGTCAATAGTCAGCCAGGAACATAGAGAGCTGTATGAGAGCTGAAGAAAGGTGATGGAGGCTTATAATAAGCCTCTTAGAGTGTTTCTGTGGAGCTAAGGTAAAGGAAATCAGGAAATGGTCTCTGTTAGGATAATCAATCTGAGAAGGTAATTACCTACAGCAGCTATGTGGCTCGGAAGGTATTTCAATAATAGGCCTACATACTTTAGAAAATACATTGTTTCATCCTTATGTTGCGTATAGATAGTAGGTAAGAAATATAAGTAAATAAGTCATATTTTTTTTCAGATAGAGTAAAATCACGAATGCCTAGCAGGACACATCATCCTATTGTATCTGTGGACAGTTCACAATCCACAAACGCATATTCTGAAGAGTTGGGTTTTACAGCAGAGCTGCTTTCAAGGACACTGTTGAGAGGTTTGGCACCAACATGAAAAGGACCTGGTACCTTGAAGTCAATGGGACTGTGTACCTAGACCATGATGCACCATAACCCTGGGGAACTGTGGACCCCAGGAAGAGATGTTGCTGATGTCACATCTCATGTACGACTCCAAATAAATCAATGAAATAATCATTTCAAAAATAAATGTTTGTAGTGTTACGATTCATCGATCCTCCAAAATCATCATTCATTTCATCATTAGCTTTTCAGATGAGTAAATGTTCTAAGTAGCCCAATCATTTCACAAACACTCAATTCCAATTCTTCCCAGACATGTTTCCCAGTAGAACTTCCGGTGTTGTTGCACGGATGTCGTCCCGAGACAGACAACATAGGTGACGAACATTACAGCTCATCTACCAGGCCCGAATGCTAATGAAACCTGTTTCCATGGTAATCTCTCTTCTTTTCTTCTCTCTGTTCCTGGAGACCCTGAACATGTGTCTGAGCCCTCCACATCTCTCTCTCTCTCTCTCTCTTTCTCCATCTCTCTCTCTCTCTCTCTCTCTCTCTCTTTCTCCATCTCTCTCTCTCTCTCTCCGTCTCTCTCTCTCACCACCTCACACTCACGCTTTGTGTGGGAAAATGGAAACTCTTGCGTATAATGAACGACCTCAAACTAATCACACCCAACATGTTTCAAATGTCCAATCTCTTCTCCAATCTGTGTTTTTTTTTCTTTCTTATTTTAGCATTCCAAAGAGCGGGAAGTTGTGACCTCTCAAAATGAGCGAGATGTTACCGGATGGAATTCCGATCAATGATGACAGAGATTTATTAATCATCGACATAATGATTACAACTATTTAGCGACAGCCCCATGTGTAGTAGTAAGGAGTCATCTCCTGCCTCTGCATGTATACACAGACATACTATATTACACTATGAGATAATAATCAACATAAAAAATACAACTTTAATTTGCTGTAGGCCTGTTTGGAGATGATTTTCAATGTGCCGTTCCTTGCGTAAGTACCTAGCGATGTGCTATGCTATGTTGTAGCTATAACATAGCAGCTATCACAGCCTAACCCTGACACGGAGGTGGTGGTCCTCCCTTTACCCGCCCCCCAGGGAGACGTAAAGCAGCATACAGCCATGCCCTCTCCATATAACCACAACGGTTATGGTTCTCTCTAACGGCCATACAAACCCATTCACTCCTGTGTTCTCTAATGGTGACAAACTACAGGTCATAATGATCATATAAATCACACCCCAGCCTATCACTCCTGCTCTGGTGGAGCTGAGGAGGGGGGACGAAACAGCGCTGGTGTATGAGAGAGCACCCCCTGCTGGTGGTTGATAGAGGGAGCTGAAGGCAGAGGGGTTGATTTGATCGTGTGTCTTACATAACTGAGACACATGGCATTGTTACTTCATCAAGGCTTCTGGATAACAGAGTTTCAGCAATACACAGCAATCTATCTCCACTATCTCAGCTACCTCTCTCCAAACCAAACAATAAATAACAGAAATTAATATTTGTCTTCAGCTCTGAGGCTAGGATTAGTTCATAAACCTCCGTTTAGGGAATTCTCTAAGATATAGATAAGATATAGGTAATATAGGTAAGATATAGTTGCATATCTGAGGATGAAATGGTTATTATTACACCAGGTAAGCCTACAAAGAACAATATCTGTTTGTTTCCTAACTTCTTGTTGTGATTCTAGCTTCTACATCTGTTACATTGAATGTGTTGATCTCATCATTCTTTCGGTGGATTAACATAATCAATCTTCAGAGTTCTACGTTTTTACCTCACGACAAACAGAATATGAAAAGAGATTTTCCGAGAGCAGGGGTTCATGGGAAGAGTCTCAGCTGTTTCTACCCTGCTACTCTGGCACAAGGGATAAAACACACACACACACACACACACACACACACACACACACACACACACACACACACACACACACGCACACACAGAACGGGAGAGGGGGGAGGGTTGGCAAACTAGATAAAAAGAACCTTTCACAAAAAAAATCAAGACTTGGCGGGGCAGAGTTCAGCAATAAGTGCTGCTTTACAACATGCTGGGCCTCTGGGAAAAATAATTTCACATTCTTTAATTTTCAGAGTAAAATGGCCTGCCATTTCAGGTCGAATAATTGTTTGAACCAAGGATTTTATCATTAATCCAGGAGAGAGAGAGAGAGAGAGAGAGAGAGAGAGAGAGAGAGAGAGAGAGAGAGAGAGAGGGGGCTGGCGGATCCGGGGGTCACGTCAGGGGTTGATTAGGTACGAGCAGCACAAAGCTCTCTCCAGTCGATGCCATTGAAAAGAAGCAAGTCATTTAGATTCAGAATTGGTCTAGGAGTGTGAGGTGCGCTCCATTACCGACCATTTTCAATTTCAGCTTCACAATAAACATCAAGCTAGCCAAGGAAATTACAGCATTTGGTAATGTACTGGAGATAGGGGGGTCTAGGAGACAAGATGACACAAGCCCACGCCTCGAGGAGGAGAGGAGAGGAGAGGAGAGGAGAGGAGAGGAGAGGAGAGGAGAGGAGAGGAGAGGAGAGGAGAGGAGAGGAGAGGAAAGCCTTAAGATAAGCAACCTCTTCCTTTCTTTCTTTTGACTTATTAGGACTCTGTATGTTTTCTTTAGTGGGCCTCTCGAGATTCAAACCAATAACACGAGCCAGACTAATCCCACAGCGATGGGAAAGTGTTTAAAGAGTAATATAAACCATCCAAAAGGTCATTATTGATTATGAGTTCGTCCTCCGACTCTTGGTCTTACTCTAGAGCGACTGTCGATGTGTGCGTACGATGATGACACATAAGCTCCCAACTATAGATTTCGTTACAATTTATGTAAGTGATGAGAAATCCTGTAACTGACATGACTCATTGAATGGTCCACAGTTCTTGAGACATCTTTGTGTGAGCGTTTCTATTGTAGCTAGCTATCATATAGCGCTTTCATTCTGAGAAGGAAAATGTAAAGACCTTGGGCAGCAGAGGAGATCCAGCTTGGCCACTCTGAGACAAAGGTTTCCATGTCAACAGAAACACGTCTATGCACTGTCAACCTTTCATATCTGGTTTAATTGGATTCAGTTTGTTTTTTAATACTGACGCTGTGATGATTTCCTGTTTACATGGGAGTATATTTATTGTTTATTGTTTATTGTTTACCCCACAGGTGTGTACTCTGAGAGAAATCACAAAATTGGCTCAATGAGAAATGATATTATTTCTCGTGAGGGTATTGTGTTTTAAATGAATAACAGGGTCAACAATTAATTTTTCTTTGGAAGATTGGTTCATTCATAGCTTGATAGCCGTTTTATTGTGTTCTATGATTACAAAGTTGGGTCTGTCACTCAAAACCCGCTGCGTTTTCAAAAGGCAAAAAGGATAAACAAAACCAAGGTTGAATGTATGCCTGGTCTTTTCTATGTGAATTAAGCACATTAAGTATAACGTTTTCCCCGTTTTCTATCAGCAGCATAAAATCAATAAGGCGAATATTTCGGAGGACAGTGGCGGTTTAATTTCCCCCCGCATTCTCCCTGCGTCTCAATCCCAAGGCCAGGGGACGGAACAGAGAGCAGGAGGAGAGGAGAAGAAAAGGACGGAGGGATCTCACACCTAAACGAATATTATCGGCATGAAAACAAAGTGACTACCTGAACCAAGTCCATTTTACACCCTGGACTTCAATGAATTTCACCCCTCCGACAGAGCGCCCTGGAGGCAATATCCCGTCATCCGGACATGGCTAATAAGCCTAGCTGGGCCTCCATCCCCTGCCTGTCTTTGGCAGCCACATCGGTGCATTAACTGAGGGGTTCCACTTGCACACAGAGGCTACGGAGAGGAATACTGAACCAAGAGGCTTGTCTCACAAAAGCAATTTGAGACCATTCACACTCAATGAGATCTCGTAGTGTGTTTCAAAGGAAATTCACACTCTGCAATTCCTCCTAGTTTTGCTCTCAGGAATCCAGACAGGGCTGTACTGTACCCCTGCAACAGACCCCTGCTGCTGTTTTAAGTTGAGAATTAAAGATTTAATAAATAATCAAACGCTTTTGTAAATAAATCAGCACTACACGTGCAAGGTATTTGCAACACAATGTTAATGTAGGCATACAGGCTGTAAGATTATCAATTCAGAATACTCATTATAGCGGCTGAGTTAAAAGGGAGGTGGGCTCTATGAGTTAAAGGGGAGGTGGGCTCTATGAGTTAAAGGGGAGGTAGGTTATAAGAAATATTTACAATAAGCAACAACCCATAGACTCAAGCAGAGCTTCTAAAAGTAAAGCAACAGACATCTTGTCCTAGTGCACCGTATCATCGGTGGTTTAATGTGCAGGTAAAATACTCCACAACTTCAAACCAGCCCTATCCACACCACAACGCAAGTAAATGAAATGCAACGCTGGGGCATGGAATGGGGGGCGGGGGGGGGGGGGGGGATAATCATTCCTCCAATGGGATAGTTGTTGGCAGCAACTGCGCTTTGCAATTAAGAAAATTAAGCCAAGGGTGAAATCTACAGAGATTGAGTTCTAGAGTCATGGTGCATGTCCAACCAAACCAAGCAAACACAACCCTCAGCTTCAACTGATACAGGCATACAGTACAACCGCTGTACTTCCTCCACCAAGGCGTCTGACATGGAGCAGCAGATTGCCGGGTCGGTTCAGCGTTTGTTTTTCCTTGGTCTGGTTCATTCTCTTTCTCTCTGCGATGGGGAAGTGGTTTCATTTCCACTAACAGAACTGTGTAGGCTTCTCCAACACGCCTTCTCTTCCCGCTTGGATGGGGACATAACATGACCACAGACAGGAAGGAGATGAACCCATGTCTGCATCACACACACAGTCTCACAAAACTACTGATAGCGTGCCTTATCTTCCCAAATAATTGCCTGTGTGGTTTGAAATAAATTACATTTGAATAGTGTGTGTTATTTTTTTTTCTCTCAAAGTCAAATACCTCCCTTCCATCTCTCGTGTGTGTGTGTGTGTGTGTGTGTGTGTGTGTGTGTGTGTGTGTGTGTGTGTGTGTGTGTGTGTGTGTGTGTTTGTGTGTGTGTGTGTGTGTGTGTGTGTGTGTGTGTGTGTGTGAACTGCTGGAGGAATCAAGTTGAAATCATGACGTCTTTCATTCACTGGCGGTGATGCATGGGTATGTTGTGAAACAGACAAAGAGGTAAAGGCAACCTCACAATGTTGAGGTTGCCAATGTACCAGTGGAGGCCGGTGGAGGTAGAAATCGGAGGACGGGTTCATTGAAATGCATGGAATGGAATGAGGAACGGTATGAAACGCGCGTGGGGTTTGGCATATCAACATCATCTACAGCAATCTAATCTCTCCTGCCCCTTGGGCCACAGACCAATACTGGATCCAGTCTCCTGACGCAACACTGTGTTAGCCCTTTGAGCTAAAGCCAAAGATGTCTACAGGTTTCAGGCAAGGTTACCTAGCAGCATATCCTGTTCCACTCTGAGCACACAAAATCTCCTGTGAAAAGTTAAACCCCCTGAACGCCAGTGCTCCTTTGAGAGACAGGTGAATGGAAAAGCCAGCCACTTCTTCCACATCACTGACTCCAATTTACCAAAGGTGGTAAAGTTAGGAGATAGTGTCACCTCTAAATTATATTTGGATGTACGGTCGTTGGGGAGGGACACAAACAACACGGACACAACACAGCCTGCCTCCCCAGATATGAAATTAATTATTGACTTGATGAAGGTGTAGGGTGTTAAGATTGATCAGGTGATTGTGGATACAGGGTGACAAAGGGGGCAGTGATGTGGGAGGGGCTAGGGGCTGAAGCTATCAGGGGCTGTCTATTTCCCAGGAGTGAGGGGGGAGGAGGGGGGGGGGTGGGGGAGTTTAAGGCGCTTCATCTAGAGGTAATCAGAACAGGGAGCTGAAAAATGTACCTTGTTTGCTGTATAGTACCTTACTTCATTTAAACGTCTTATCAAAATGGACTTGTGGAGGCCGGTGGAGGTAGAAACCTCCAATTTCTACCCCCACCGGCCTCCAAAGTTTTCCCAGATGGCGAAGCGCTCTCATAACAACTGAAAAGCTGTTTACAATATCCATAATGAAAGAACAGCACCAATCACACGATGAACGAACTGTTCTACATGTTCATCATCACGTTCATCATCCACTACAGTAATCGGCATCTTAACAAGCTACGCTGACCTCTACAACCTTCTCCAAGTTTGGACAAGTTTGGATCATTATCGCCCATTTGAGGCTATTCTAGAAGACAACTCCATGCTTGTCTTGTCTAAGTTTGATTGAAACGGCTCTGTGTTAACTTAATGATAAGAGAGAGAGATAGAGACACAGGAACCCTTCAACGCTTTATGAAAAATATACATATTTCATGAGTCTCTCTCCGAATCTGGCGAAGCAACAAAAGAGCTTTTTGAATAGAGTGTAATACACACTGCAGATGGCCTGCTCTCATCAAATCGCCTCTGATTGTTTCAGGCCTTATCAGGAGTGTCAATGTTGTTGTTGTTGTTGTTGTTGTTATTGTTGTCACTTCATTCACATATGTGTGATACGAAGAGGTTTAGAGAGAAGAGAAATGGAAAGGAGCGAGAAACAGGGATTTGGTACTCGGCCCTGTAGAACACTAGAACAACACTAGAACACTAGAACATTAGATGGATTAGAACAGAAAATCAAACCACTTGAATATGATGTTAGGGAGGGAGGGCCAGAGAAGTGTGAGAAAATGAAGTCAACAAATGTTTTTAAAATCAATTCAGGTGAAATCAGCAGTGTGAGGAAGAGAGGCTCAGCTTCTCATATATTCAATCAGGAGAAGTGGTTTTTAAGTGTGTTATAAAACCTTCATAAACCCTTTATAAGACCTACATAGTAAATGTCATGCTATATAAAGGACGACAACGTTAACATTTTTAAGGACCTGTAATAACACCCTTAATACAGAATGAAATTGCTTATAAATGATTTATGAAGCATCTCGAGTACGTAGGGTTTATGTATTCTTCTGTAAAACTGGCGAAACAATATTATCGAAAAGATGATGTCTATTACTTCACCCTGTGACAGACAGCAGCATCTATCCACAAAAAAAGAAAAGAAAAGACACCAATGCTTGTCCATGACCGTCCACCCCCCGTCCACCCCCTCCCCCCCCCCCCCCCTCCTCGTCCTCCTCCTCCTCCGTGTAGGCTACGTCGGCCACACAGCAAAAACTCGGAAGAGGATGAAAGTTTTTCATTTAATGTCACCCACTAACTGTCATCACCCCCCTTCCCGCTCCCCCCCCCCTCCATCCCCCCACCCCCCCCCCCCCACCCCTGGTGGCAGCCTCAAGGGCATCCTGCTCACACAATGTGGAGGAGATTAGCACAGAAGCTAAGTGCTGTCAATGCTACACCAGAAAGGCCCAGCTTCATCCAGCCTCTGCGAGCTGGGTTAAAACTAAGATGTTTAATTTCTTACTTTTTATCGTGGCCGTGCAGCCCACTCCGCCTCAGTTTCAAGTTCTTTTCACCATTCAAGTTCCAAAACGGACAGAAAAAATATCAAGCTCCCCCCAAATCTTTACTGTCGGGAGTCCCAAGATGTCCCCCAAAAATCTGGATATTTCCAATCTTGGCTTGATGGGGTGCGTGGAATTAAAAGAGGCAATTACAGAAAAATGAAATCTTGTGTTTTCTATAGAAATGTGGACCGAGGGAAAGCAGATTAGGATAAATCCAAAGTGCCTGTGAATTGACGAGGGTCCCTGAATGACACAAGTTGTTATTACTCTGTGTAAACACTGCCAAGCTGGAGATATTGTGGTAAAACACATCCTAACATAAAACATCTCTGGACATGTTCAATTACCCAAAGCACATTAGCAGCCTGGAGAACAGCAGTCAAGATTCCAGACCTCTAATCTGCTTTAGACAATAATAATGGACACAAGCAACGAATGGAACACTTATAGAGAGACGCTAGTCTGGACCGTAAACACAGGACTAGGCCCGGACCAGGTCCATTTATCAGAATAAAACACTGCCTTTTATTCTGCTCATATCTGAGAAATTGTGGGAAACCATACATAATGATTACAGTACATACTGCACTCTGCAAAACGAGTGTTCTATAGATTGATGTACATTCATGCTAGTGGTTCAAGCAAATCACACCGCATTTCTAATTACATCAGTAGCTATAACTGCACAATTCAATTTTGTACATTACCTATTCCACAGAATACATTGTTCAAGGACTGTGATTCCTCTTGCCAAAGCAAAGCCCATTAACCCAAATCTTTAATTTGGTGCCAATATTGGTCTTTTCTATGTGTCATTATTCCCCTTCCCAGTGTCTCGGAGACGCAGGTTATTCTAACCATCTGCATCGGCAGATTAAGGCCGTAATTATCTAGACACAGCCACAGACGCATCATCATCTCTATGCATTTCAGGATTCACAGACAGACAGACACACACACACACACACACACACACACACACACACACAAGCAAGAATATTTGCATACACACACACACACACACACACAGACACATACACACACACACACACACGCACACACACACACACACACACGCAGACACACACACACACACACGTACTGTATCACCCTGGAAGGCCATTAAAGCTAACCATGTGAATACATCCTATTCAGAGAACAGCCATTGTTCCCACCAAGGTAAGTACGGGAAACCTTTAGACTGTAATCACCTCAGCACACCATACACACTGATTTGAAAAGAGGAGAGGGAAGAAACAGAAACTAAATATTAAGATGCCGGGAGCCGAGCGGGCCTGTTTCTACGGCTTGTGTGAGATAGTGTTAGTGTGTGCAGAGGAGCACGTCTAATACCCCCCCCCACCCCCCCCACACCCCCCCACCCCCCCACCCCCCCACCCCTCTCTCTCTCCTCTACCCCCGCTGAGTCTAATACTCTCTCTCTTTCTCTCTCTCTTCTCTACCCCCTCGGAAACCAAATTAGAAAGCATGCCAAGCAAAACATGTCAACCTATTGATGCTTGTGGGTGTGTGCGTGCAACCACAACATATCATCCCCTGGCTGCCATTGTCACAGGACCGTGAGGAGTGTTGGAGTGTTTGAGTTGGCGAAACCCTATAGGTTGAAAACAGGCCCAGAACAAGCAAACAGCAAGGATCCAGGAGGATCTCTGTAGCATAATACACACGTACACACACACACGCACACATATTTACACACACACACACACACACACACACATATTTACACACACACACACACACACACACACCCTCACACAAACACACACACACACACACACACACACACACAGATAGATACGGAGCCTGCAATGATATGGGTCAAATGTTGCTCTGCAAACACTAATATATCCTTGTAAATGGAAAAGGACAAAGGCCACCGGCGGTGGGATTACAGAGTGTGTGTTTTAGAAACTCCCTGCATGTCCTCGGAGAAAGGAACCAGCCATTCACAGCTAATGGGTCAATATTCTGTGCGTCTGCTTCTCCATATGCGCTATATATTTGTCTGTTTTTCTGTCAACAATATTCATTCCGATTTTAATTTCAGTGCAGCTTTATCGGAACAAATAGAGCTCGCACCTGTGCTAATATCCCTACGCTAACATGCTAGGTTCAAGGATTCCTTTTTTATCCGGATCTGCCTTGCTAACTCAAGCCAAATGTCAAAGATAAGGAATTATTAGAAAGCAAAAAAAAATATTCCGATCAAGGGAACATGTCCTGCCACTGTGGAGACGTGAGGGATCAGGAGCAGAAGCATTGATAAGCCCAAGGTAACATGATACAGTACAATGACTCTGACAACACCTACAGTCCAACTGTATCACAAGAGATGGTCATGATGCCCCAGAACAGCCTGTACCTTCCCACTCTCTAACAGATGTCCCAGGTAAACAAACAGCGTCCTCCTCCTCCTCCTCCTCCTCCTCCTCCTCGACGTCCCCGTGTCACTCAGCCAGACGAGCGGATGTTGCTTTGGTGTGTATCTTCTTCTTCTTTTCTTTTTTTTTTTTTTTTTTTTTTTTTTTTACAAGCAAAAATTGTTTTGTGTGGTTTCATGGGTGATAAATTATGTTAATCCTTAAGGGGCATTGGGGTGGAAATGAATGAAGTGAGAGAGAAGGCCAGATTAGCATAGCAGCTAAATCCATTTACAGGCTGCCAGTGTTCAGAACAGGGCTCCGGTTTCAGCTCTTATTATTCCATCATCGATGCTTCATTTCATCCCCACACAACCTCCCCCCATATCCCCCCACAAGAGGTTGTGTTCCAATCCCCCCACTAGGCCATGGGTTCTAGATCGTGGAGAGAACACTGGAGAGTGTGACAACGGTTATTAAGGGATGGACTGAGACTGTTCAAAATACCAAAACACAATAAAACATTTTATTTATTTTTTTAAAAACACTAATTGGACTTGATAAGAAAATAAGAGTGGATAGCACTTGACTTTGTCATAAAGTCAATAAACGACACTCGGCCCAATCTGTTTTATGACACTTGACATTGTTACACCAAGAGATAACTGGTATGGTTGTAAACTTTATAGACTCATAAGCCCTTATGGCAAATATTGGTATAATAGGCAATAGGCTTTATTGGAGTCTTCAAACAAATACAAATGTTTTCACATTCAAGCATTGGCCACAGCTGGAACGCTGATGCTGAACAGAAACTTCTGATGTGAAAGAGGTAAGGACTGGATTTCATAGGCTGCCCTTATTCTGAACCGTGTGTGTGTGTGTGTGTGCTTGTGTGTGTGTGTGTGTGTGTGTGTGTGTGCTTGTGTGTGTGTGTGTGTGTGTGTGTGAGTGTGTGTGTGTGTGTGTGTGTGTGTGTGTGTGTGTGTGTGTGCGTGCGTTTGTGTGCGTTCACTACCTATCTTTCGCCGTAGATTGAAGACCCATCTCTTCAGGCTACATCTTAACGGTCCCTCCTAAAGACCTCTTCATCCCCACTACCCCCCTGTACAAGTTTCTCTACTGTAAATAAATAAATAAAAAATAAAAGTAATTCTTCCTTCTTCTAGCATTGTGACTGCCAATAGCCCCTGGTCCTAGCATAGATGACTTTATCTTATGATGTCTGTTGGATAGATGATTCACTTACTTAGACAAATGTATTTGTTGTAAGTCACTTTGGATAAAGGCGTCTGCTAAACGCCATAAATGTAATGCAATGTGTGTTTGCACGGCTCTACGTGTGAATGTGTGTGAATCCACAGTCAAAAGTAATCAGGCGCATCCCAAGACAGTTCTTCTCCCCTCTCTCTCTCTCTCAGTCTCTCTCACTTTCTCTCTAGCCCCCTCTCTCTCTCAGTCCCCCACCCTCTCTCTCTCTCTCAGTCTCTCTCTCCCTCTCTCTCTCTTTCTCCGAGAGGGCCCACAGCCAGCGAAAACATATTTCCATTTTAACGCCCTCTGATGATCAAAGCGTCAGCTTAATATAATCAGCTCGGAGCCATTTGCTGGTGAGCCCCACCGCTGCGCCAGGGGACGGCTTCCTCTCCCAGCCCTATCTATTCTGAAACAGGTGCTATAATAGTAAATTAATTAGGCGGAGGAGATGCACCTTGTTCTCCAGTAGCGCCTGGCCCGTGTGGGTCACTGCCAGCGGGGAAATGCCATCTGGGCCGGGGGGTCCCCTGGGAGTAGGGGGGAGGGGGAGGGGGAGGGGGGGGTTGGGATAGGGGTGGGGGGAGAGGGGGGGGGGGGCAGTGTGACTGGACCTGCAGTTGACTGTGGATTTTTTTTTTTTTTACATGACAATTAACCCTATTAGCCTTTTCGCTCACTGTGTGTTTGCTTCAGTATTCGGTTTTTTTTCTCAAGGGGGGGGGTGGGGGGTTGGGCATGGTAGAGGGCTGCGTGTGTGTGTGTGTGTGTGTGTGTGTGTGTGTGTGTGTGTGTGTGTGTGTGTGTGCGTGTGTTTATTTGCTGGGAGTGAATTTGCACCTCAACACGTCTTCCTCTAATGTTTACAGACTGCTGCTACTTGGGAGAACGCCACAGCGACAGTGACCTTGGCTGTGTGTGGGTGACGTCCTGATCCCCCTGCTCACACCACCGCCCTACAGCCTCTCACACAGCCTCTCACAGCCTCTGTCACAGCCTCTCTCACAGCCACTCAGAGCCTCTATCACAGCCTCTCTCAGCCTCTCACAGCCTCTCACAGCCTCTATCACAGCCTCTCACAGCCTCTCTCACAGCCTCTCTCACAGCCTCTATCACAACCTCTATCACAGCCTCTCTCACAGCCTCTATCACAGACTCTCACAGCCTCTCACAGCCTCTCACAGCCTCTCACAGCCTCTCACAGCTAATATATTCCATCAGAGATCAGCAGCACAGCAGCTTCAGTAGGAACACCTTTATACACAGGTCAAGATTATACAGTGTACTCTCTCTCCATCTCTATCTCTATCTCTATCTCTGCCTCTCCCCCCCCCCCCCCCCCCCCCGTCTCTCCCTCTCCCCCCCCTCCCTCTCTCCCTACCTAACAGAACTATGCTGCTCTGAGCTCTGCCTAGGTGTCACGGTTAGGTGTCACCACAGGTCAATACAGCGCAAGGTTATTCTTTCAGAGCAGAGACAGGGGGTCAAGGGTCATGGGTGCACCATGGCAGGAGGACAATGTTTCTCCTTCCCTTCCCCTCTCTCTCTCTCTCTTTTTCTCTCTCTCTCTCTCTCTCTCCCTGTCTCTCTCTCCCTGTCTCTCTCCCCATCATTCTTTCTCTTTATCTATCTCCCTCTCCTGCCCTCTCTCCCTCTCTCTCTCCCCTCCCTCCCTCCCTCCCTCCCTCCCTCCCTCCCTCCCTTCTTCCTCTCTTTGGCCCCGGTGAACAGAGCTGGATGTGGTAGAACGTCTGAAGTTAACGCGCCCACACATCTCCCCTCCGCTCCACCACCGGCTGAGGCCCGCGAAGCTAATAGCATGTAGCAAGTGGAAAATGTGAGGAAAGGCTTTTGACTCTGGAGCCTGAAATCTGAGCGTCAGGTTGTTTTCAAGTCCCCGTCTCCCCATGAAAGAGGAGAGGAGGGGAGTGTGTGTGTGGGGGGGGGGGGGGTTGATGAAGTCGAAAACAGGCAGGGAAGATTTATGCTTACAGGATTGGTCGGTGACTTAGGTTGTAATTACTGGAGCCTTGAGGGGATCCGAGGGAGGGAAGGTACTGGTGGAGGTAGAGGACAGACTGGGTGAAGAGCAGGGTAGAGGCTGGTGGAGGTAGAGGAGAGACTGGGTGAAGAGCAGGGTAGAGGCTGGTGGAGGTAGAGGACAGACTGGGTGAAGAGCAGGGGAGGCTGGTGGAGGTAGAGGAGAGACTGGGTGAAGAGCAGGGGAGGCTGGTGGAGGTAGAAATCGGGAAAACAACGTTGTGTTTGATACCATTCCTCATTCCGTTCCATGCATTACAATGAGCCCCGTCCTCCGATTTCTACCTCCGCCAGCCTCCAGTGTGAGGGGATGAGACAGTGAGGGAGTATTGATGGAGATGGGAGATCACAGTCATTACTGGGGGGGGGGCGCGACACAATGGAGAGCACTAACAGCTAAAGCGATTAGTTGTGCGTTTTTTTTTTCTCTGCACACACACACACACACACAGACGCACACACACACACACACACACACGCACACACAGAGAATGGAGAGAGAGAGGGGGAGAGAGAGAGAGAGAATGAGAGAGAGGGGGGAGGAGAGAGAGAGAGAGTGAGAGAGAGGGGGGAGGTTTGAGAGAGAGGGAGGGAGTGGGGCCAAGGCAGGGGCCCGAGCCAGAGGAGAGCTGGCTGTCTGAGGGGCCGTTTGGGAAGCCGTGGTCCTCAGGGCCTTGGGGGCCGCTGGATCAGCTTCTACAAATCAGTGGATTTGAGGGTAGAGCAGGGCGGTAAGCCCCCAGCAGATGGCCCAGGATGTTCAGTTAAGACGGCCGATTGATTTGAGGAAACAGATACCCCCCCTCCTCGTTAAGTTGAAAGCACCTCTGGGACCCGCGGTAGTCAAGTGCTTGTCTAACCTCTAACCGCCGTCAGTTAGGTCTGGGGAGACCAACAGAGGCAGGGGGCCAAAACACACACACACACACACACACACACGCAAGCATGCAAATATACATATGCATGGCATAACACACACACACACACGCAAGCATGCAAATATACATATGCATGGCATGACACACACACACACACACACACACACACACACACACACATACACATACACATACACATACACATACACATTCACACACATAGTCACAGACAGAGACACACATACATATGCACACATGCACGTGCACAAACATACACAAACACACACAGAAACACATGCACACAGACACACACACATAGTCAAAGACACAGACACACATACACATGTGCAAACATACATCCATGCACAAACAAACACACACACACACACACACACACACACACACACACACACACACACACACACACACACAGCTCCTCTCTGCCGCAGCGTACAACTAAGCGCTCCAACTCCCCAGCAGAGAGAGGGGCTGCAGAGCCCCCTGATCCTATTAATAATGAGGTGTAAATTACCCCCTTCTGCAGGAGAGGAGGCACACAGGGGCAGTACCCACCAACGGGGGTTAATCACTAGGAGGGTGTCGCTGCCTGACCTTATCTTAACCTGCGCCATGGAACAGAAAGGAAAAAAAAGTTGTTTGATTCCCGAGAATTAGAACTTGCGGGCTGAAAGGGTTACGAGGATGCGGGTTCGGAGACGGGGGGAGGAGGTGGGGGACGGGGAGGGGGGGGACGGGTGGGGGGGTTCCATTTAATTTAGTGCAACAAAGCACTGTGTTTTTTTGACAGTGAGGGTTAACATGGAGAATATCTACCAGATAAGACTGTTGCAGAGAATCAACATTTTGAGGATTAGCAAAATGACTGATGTATTTCAGCTTAATAGGCCCCTCTTTGCACCACTTATTGAATTTTTTTTTTTAAATCATCAATATCAAATAAAAACACAAACGGGTAAGAGAGAATTACAACGGATGCTGCATATTCAACTACTCTGCAGCACCAAACTATCCTCTGACATGTTCATCAAGGGCAATCTTTTCTTCTGATAATAACGGAGGTGAATAAAGCAAATAAAAAAACAGCAACTTTTCCAGCGGAATAGCGATGGTTGAATTCCCCCTGTGGCGCTCCTTAAACAATCCTAATAAAAGGCCTAAAACTAAAAGAAAAAATACACAACAAACACAGTCAAATACAATAGACGGGAAGAAAAGAATCTGATTGAATAGAAAGGGAGATTCCATTGAAAGGTAACAATGGTGGTCAGAGAGCCATGTGTGTGTTCTGGAGGAGAGCCGTCTGTGTGCTGCAGGAGAGGAGCCGCAGGAGAGAGGCCTCTAGTCAGTGTCTCTGTGGCACACCTCTGGTAACACCGCGACACAGCCCTCTGGACTGGGACTGGGACTGGGACTGGGACTGGGACTGGGACTGGGACTGGGACTGGCACTGGCACTGGGACTGGGACTGGCACTGGGACTGGGACTGGGGTAGGACTGGAGGAATTAGGACTGTGGTAAGACTGAACATCCTTCTCTCTCTCTGTCTCTCTCTCCAGTTAATGTTCAGATTTTATAAGACTGTACTGTATGTGTGGAACGTAACTGAGGATGGAAATAAAATATGCCAAAACAAATCTTGAAAATTAGATTTTTTTATTTGATTAAATTAGCAGAGTTAATATATGGATATAGATCAATCAATCAATCAATTGTAAAATCCATATGGCATATTTTGTGCATAAAGATAATATGGATAAAATAAATGTTATTAAATTCCAAAAAGGTCTAAGTGTTGACTGGATATGTATAAACATTTCAGGATTTGTTTTAAGATTTCTAAATAGATATTAGATAAATTCATAATTCATATTTTATCTTAAAAAGGTGAAGAATATAAGAAATAATGAAGAAATCTATAATCTATAAAAAAAAATGACTATAACAATTCCTATCTATCAAACATTTGAGCTAACCTTCCCACTGAGCAGTCTGCATTGGTATTCAACCCTAGTGGGGGTACTAGACAGCCCTACTACACGGCATTCAAAGGTGTCTCCTCAATTTACTATTTGATTTAACATCTCTCTCCTTCTCTCTTTTTTTTTCCTCCTAATCAGGGAGCGAATCTTGGCAGAGGTGCGTGGATATTAAAAGCAGTATTTTTTTGAGGTTTTTTTTTAGGAGGAGCAGGTTTGTCTATAATCAATGCTCTTCCCTGGGCCACTCATTAATTGGCTGAAATGATAGGCTTCCATCAATACATCCTTCAGCTGGAAAAGCCGCCGGCGGTGCTGGTGTTTTTTTCTTTCTCTTTCTCTCTCTCTCTCTCTCTCTCTTTCATTCAATCAAATCATCTTTTCACAATTGCCCTCCTTTGAGGGGGCATTACGGTAAAGCTTTTGTGTTGCAGTGTTACAAATTAGACTTGAAGCATTCATTCTGGAGCGAAAGTGCCGAAACTTGAGGAGGGGGACGGCGATGATGATGATACAGTCTCCATTATTATACGCTGTATTTGAAGATTTATCACTCAGACGAGGCACACCTTTCATCAAAAGCAATAAATGGAGCAACTGAAACTTACTTTTAATTAGGATAGGTAGAAAAAATCATAGAATTCTGCCAATCGTCTATATTTCAATAGTACAATTTATTGTCTCGATTAAAACATTTGAAGAAACAATAATTTCACAGATATATGCTATTAACAGCATTTACAGCAGCATATACCTGTACACTACATACAGCAGTATCCAGTATATGTGTATGTGTGTGTGTGTGTGTGTGTGTGTGTGCGCGCGTGCGCGCTTGCGTGCGAGCGTTCACACCTGATTACAATAGACCTCTAGAATAGGTTCTTCAATTTAAACCATGATTAATAAATTCTGATGTGTAGGAACTAAAGACCTGAACGCACGGCACAGCACAACACACAACACAACACCGTTTGGACTCACTGTTGTATTTCCATTTACGTTGAATTGATTTACAATTCAAAATAACCGTGACATACTCTTACTATTGTCTGAAAAATAATAAACCTTTTACCTATTCAATGGACACAACTCTTGAAGGCGAATATGAAAGCCCCCAGCAGCGGGGGAGAGGGGAGCTGGAGGACACACAGAGCCCAAGGATTGGAACGGCCAGTTAGCTTCACACACATAAGAGATGGGAAATTGGCACTGGAGAAAATGAGGGTTATTCAGCATGGTGATAAGCAGCTATTTTCTTCTGGTCCGAGCGGCCGACTCACACTTCCTAATTGCATACGAGAGGGGGGCGACTGTCGATGTAAGGAGGGAGGATGGAGAGAATAAGGAGAAGGAGAAAGAGAAGAGGAAGGAGAAGAAGAGGGAGAAGAAGGGAAAACAACTGGGCAGTGTTGCCTAGGAGGGGACGGCACCAGCAGAGTATCACGCAAGGAATTATACAAGAAGGACTGAATTAAAAACGCAAGATGAACCACTCTTGAATTTGACCAAATAACGGTGTCAAAATGAAAGATAAAACAAACAGAAAAAAATATGTGTACATATTTTTTAACCATTTGGAAATCTGTTTTATCTTTCTCTTCTTCAATAAATGAGGGAGATATGTATTATATGATCAAAAGCTGTGGACGTAGATGAGTGTTCTCATGGTGTCCGGTATCATGGCCCTCTCTTTGCAAGAGACATAAAATATGATTTACTATATCAATTAAATGTTTGCGTTATGTCACAATGAGATAAATAATTAAATTTTTATTATGGGACAGAAATGTCATGCCAGAGGGATAACATATATAAACATTTGACCAGATAACCTTTAAGTACGAACACAGATATTCAATAGATTTATTAAAATAAAATAAAACATTAAATGAATACTCCGACAATTATTTTCACACCATCAATGAGATCCCAAAAAATAATAATAATAATAATCGAATCTCTCAGATATTGTGCCTCTTCGTGTGGATATGTGTGTGTGTTGCAGAGTGGAGAGGCCTGTGATGAAGATGGATGCCAGGGTGAGCGTGGCGTGTGTGACTGGGACCAGACTGCTGCATCGGGAGCAGGCTGCTGTGTGTGTTCTGTGTGTGTCTGTAGACCAGTGTTTTGATGCCATCTATTGGATTCACTGCTCAACTTATCAAGAGGAAAATACAGATACGGCCAGCGAGGACTCTATCTATCCTCAATAAGGAAAGCATGAAATTATAGATAATCAGGAATTTTTACCCAACAAGCATTGCATTAACAATATTTCACCGTGTGTAAAAATGTCCAGTAATCTGATTTCACCACGACCGTGTTCAGCTGATGAAAGTAGTGCAGCTGAGGTGAAGACGTCTTCATTTCTCATACTGTTCCCATCAATTCTTTTGGAGGGAAGAATATTAAATTCAAAAACTCATCTTATTTCCCAGTAGAACTCAATGTGAATAAAACAATAATAATAATGACCTCATGGCAATTCTAAGTAAAAAAACATTTGACTGGGAGTGTCACATCTTTCTGTACAGTTGTATCACATCTGTCTCCGTCGGAGAAGGTTTGTAAAGACACATCACTCTGTACGGCTGAACACACCACGGCATCTGATACCACAGCCTGTCACACTGGATCTTTGTTTTAGGAAATCACTTCCACCTCTACTTTGATCCTACTGTAGGGGGCACTGCCTCCACACTAATATACACACAGACACAACCCTCAACACCACACTAATATGCACACAGACACAACCCTCAACACCTCACTAATATACAAGCCTCAACACCTCACTAATATACAACCCTCAACACCACACTAATATACAACCCTCAACACCACACTAATATCAACACCACACTAATATACAAGCCTCAACACCACACTAATATACAAGCCTCAACACCACACTAATATACAACCCTCAACACCACACTAATATCAACACCACACTAATATACAACCCTCAACACCACACTAATATCAACACCACACTAATATACAAGCCTCAACACCACACTAATATCAACACCACACTAATATACAAGCCTCAACACCTCACTAATATACAAGCCTCAACACCACACTAATATCAACATCACACTAATATACAAGCCTCAACACCTCACTAATATACAAGCCTCAACACCTCACTAATACACAACCCTCAACATCACACAACACCTGACCATTCACTCCGAAGCAATATGTTCCTGTGTTGGGTTGAAATCTGTTTGCTTTTTAAGATTTGGTCCCATCTTGATCTTGGAAGAAACCAACTTATCAAAACCAAACAAGGTCATGTGAAAGCTCAACAAAAATGTAAATGTAAAAAAAGCTATTTCGTCCTAGAAGCTATTGCTAGGACTATATGTACGGAAATA
>NC_139660.1:19818245-19903245 GCF_951799395.1 Argentina silus | reverse complement strand
TGGGTGTGTGTGTTCCACTGGGCTCCCTATCTACCTGGACTGGATGTCCCTGTGTTCCTGTGGTGGAAATCCTGCCCTCCTGAGTCCATATCAGCCGTGGCTCAAGCCTGCTGAAGTCTAGATAGCAGGTCTTAATTCTCCACAGTCTTCTGGACATCCCGTTCTATGGCTCCTAAACCCCTCATTTACATCCCAAGATTAAGACAAGAGGGACTTTGGAGACTTTGTGGAGGACTTTACTCCTATTAATTGCAGATTCCCCAGGTGCAAGATGGAGTTGCTGACTTTAAGTCAAGGTTTGGTCCTCTTTGCTGGGGTTTGGCCATAAACCGTTTTAATTTCCTATATCAGAACTGGCAGAGGCTTAAGAGTTCTCTCCTACCAGGCTGTAAGACAAAGTGCTCCCAGGTTAAGCCAGTGCAGGAAAATTAAACCTATTATAAGATATGTAAATGAGGGACTACTGGTTATCACCCTGCTCATACATGATCACACACATACACACACACACACACACGCGCGCGCGCGCGCACACATACACACACACACACACACACACACACACCTGCGTGCCCAGGGGGGTCATATGGCTAAGGCTAATAAGTGGGTATGTTGCTATAGCAGAGGTAATGACTGGGTCTGTAGCGATCAGTATGGAAGAGGGCCATGATGGCCTCTGATTGGTCTATGATTGACAGGCACCCTGCTAAATGGGTTCTAATTGGTGGTCAGCCCCACCCCTCAGTTCCTGCTTAGTGCCAGCCCCTCCCCTCCACTTTACCGCACCATTAAGTCCCTCTCACTGAGGGGCTCTGAGTACGGAGGGGGAAAGGTCAGACCAGGGGCTATGGGAGGAATTATTGAACACCTGGCCTATGACACATTCAACCTGTAGTTGAATTGTGATACTCAAAGGGCATCAGTGCAGACAGCTACACAATTATTTCAGTTATGATTGGCTCGTTAACACAGGGGCATCATCATTATTGGTCGAAGGTTTGACAGCAGATGTCACGGAAATGACGCAGGTAGTGAAGAGATAATGTAGATGCCGAGAAGCTTTTAGTCGTCATTAGATAATCAATTGAACGGAAGATTTGATGATTGTTCAGTTTATGACTTGAGAAGGTATTATTACAGTATCGACCCTCACATGTGTTTAATACCGTTCCTCATTCCGTTCCATGCATTACAATGAGCCCGTCCTCCAATTTCTACCTCCACCAGCCTCCCCTGACATATTCCCCTGATAAAGACATATTTCTTCGAATCCAATATCTATCTCAACATGAAGAAAAACATGGGCAAAGATGGAGAGAAACTGTGAATCTGCGTTCAAACTTGAAAAGCCCACATATAAAAACAATGAAACCCAAATACATACAGTATAGAAAGCATACACAGACACACAGCAAACTAAACACCCATCTGAACAAGTTAAGTAAAACTGTAAAAACTGTAAAACGAGTAAAACTGAAAAAATGACAAACTGTTCAGAGGAGAGCCAGGGTTAAAAGACCGGCAAGTATGTAAATACGAAAGAGAACAGTCTATTATGTCATAAGTGGATAATACAGTGGCATCACATCCCAGCTATAACCTACACATGACTGCTCCCAGACACACACACACACACACACACACACACACACACACACACACACTGAGAAGTGGAGGTCTTAGTAACAATCAATGCAGTGATGCGTACCGTCTGACTGACTTTGGTTCCCAGCGGCTGAGAGATTCCCTCGTTGCTATTGGTCGGCAGCAGAGTTGCCTATTTAAATATTCTATTCAAATTGAATTTCACCAAGTTATTTGTTCCAGTTGCAAATTCTGACATTTCAATATGCCAAGTGAGAAATCAACTCATTTGAATACAGCTCGCTTGTCTATTGTTAAAGTGAGAGAGAGTACACATGAAACTTAGCAGATAACAGAATAATGGTAGACAGAAAAGTCACTCAACTTCTATCACATGAAACGACTTATCAAACCCTGTATGCATAGTCATAACCGTAACTCTGTAACGTATGACTGGGAAGTTCCTTAATTAAAAGGGAGAGGGAAGATCCTTATTAAGAAATGCACCGATAGTAGGACAGCACCTGACCTAAATGAAGTAGAAGTAGTTGGACATCCGGACAGTAAACAAACTTGGTTCTCAAAGAGAACCAAAACTAAAATAACTTAGATTAATAGTGTAGCTACAATATTACTGTGTACCTAGTTCTTTTCTGCCTTGAAATTCCTTTACATAATGATGAAAACTGAAATCACATGGGCAAGGCTTTATTGCCGTCTAGCACACAGGGGACAATTTAAAAACCTGTGGTAATGCACTATAATGTCTCCATTCATTAGTTACTCATTAGTACCTAAAAGGATCTTAATGACATGCTAAATCAGCAGCAGTGGTGGTGGTATTCAGCCTAAACCCAGAGACACCCTGACCCTGGAGGCTGCCTTAAGTACGCACCCTGGAGGCTGCCTTAAGTACGCACCCTGGAGGCTGCCATGGCTCCACACCCTGGAGGCTGCCTTAACTACACACCCTGGAGGCTGCCTTAATTACACACCCTGGAGGCTGCCTTAAGTACACACCCTGGAGGCTGCCTTAAGTACACACCCTGGAGGCTGCCATGGCTCCACACCCTGGAGGCTGCCTTAACTACACACCCTGGAGGCTGCCTTAATTACACACCCTGGAGGCTGCCTTGCCTTAACTACACACCCTGGAGGCTGCCTTAATTACACACCCTGGAGGCTGCCTTAACTACACACCCTGGAGGCTGCCTTAACTACACACCCTGGAGGCTGCCTTGCCTTAACTACACACCCTGGAGGCTGCCTTAATTACACACCCTGGAGGCTGCCTTAACTACACACCCTGGAGGCTGCCTTAACTACACACCCTGGAGGCTGCCTTGCCTTAACTACACACCCTGGAGGCTGCCTTGGCTACACACTCACACTCACATCCCTATCACAATCACACACGCAGTGCTGAAGTAGCCTGTATACAAAGTATACAACTCAGTACCTTGTGTTACTCTCGCTCTCTCTGCTCAATATAACAGCTGCACAGCAGACGGACAGACAGACAGACAGACAGACAGACAGACAGACAGACAGACAGACAGACAGAGAGGCAGGCAAGCAGGCAGGCAGGCAGGCAGACAGACTGTGAGCTGACGGACTGACTGACTGACTGACTGATTGACTGACTGACTGATTGACTGACTGACTGACTGACTGACAGCTAGAGCACTCCAGCAGTTTAACAAAGTCATCTGCCTGTCTGTCGATGGAGGTACAACCCTGGCATGCAGACAGATACAGGAATTAACAGGACAACTCACTCTGCGAGAGGTAGGTATTCCATTAGCCTGCCAACTGCCTTCCCAGGGAACTCCAGACAGTCCTCAGTTCCAGCTCCTGTACAGGAGAAGAGAGAGCCAGGCTGAAGTCCAGATCTCTCTCCTCTTCTCTCCTCTCCCTTCCTCCCCTGTTCCTGCTGTGGAGGGTTCAGCCTGACACCTGGGCCGCCTCTCCTCTCCTCTTTTCTCCTCTCCTCTCAGGCTCCTCTCCTCTCCTCTCAGGCTCCTCTCCTTTCCTCTCCTTTCCTCTCCTCTCCTCTCCTCTCCTCTCCTCTCCTCTCCTCTCCTCTCCTCTCCTCTCAGACACCTCTCCTCTCCTCTCCTAGCCCTGGAGAGAGAGAGAGAGAGAGAGAGAGAGAGAGAGTGAGAGAGACAGCAGCAGGTAAAGATGAGTGCCTGGAGCTCTCTCTTTCTTCTTCTCATCCGTTACCTGGATCTCTCCTTCTTCTTCATGTTCACCGTTTCACCCTGAAGGATGGCAGACTGTGTCCGCCCGGCTTGCCACTCCACACAAAACAAACACAACACAGGGTTTTCAGCCGTGTAACCCTGAGTCGGGGCCTGCCTTTGAAAAGCTTTCTACCCCACAACACAAGACGCCTTTCATTATCTTCGCCGTCGCAGCAAGGCCTAGCTTTAAAAGCTACTGATTTCTTTTTTCCTTTAGCCTGCTGCACAAAGGAAGGGCATTTTGTAAATTACTTGTTCGTTTCAGACCAACAAAAGGTACTTTCATTGAAAAACCCCCATTTGATTTTGCTCAAATTTGATTACAAGGATTGAAAAGGGGGAAGAAAAAGAGGGTGGAAATGGAAAAAAAACAGATGGCGTCCTCATTCAGAGCTGTGAATGCCTTTATCTGTGTTCCTTTATAAACTGTGGCAATCCACCACGTTTTCAGTTGGCTTAAAAAAGAACTTGACAAAATTATTGGTTTGCTGTTTCTTACACAACTGACACCAGGAACTCAAAGAAAAGAGCTTTTCTGTCCTCTCTCTCTCCTTCTCTCTCTCCTTCTCTCTCTCTCTCTCTCTCTTTCTCTGAAAGAATTGCCTGCCTGGATCAAAATAATGGAGATTAGGTATTTCATTGGAAATTATAGCTGGATATGGAGTAGGCTGTCATATTAATAGTAACCTGCCCATGGTCCTCAGTGTGTGCTATTCACCTAGACAATAGAGAGAGGGGAAGGGGGGGGAGGGGCAGAAGATGGGGGGGGGCTGTATTGAGCCTCTGATTCAAGCCTGATCAATTTACCATCATCAAGAAACACACACACACACACACACACACACACACACACACACACACACACACACACACACACACACACACTACCAAACAACTCAAACTAAACAAAACACACACAGATGCATTCTTTCATGAGAGAAAGAGACAGGGACAGGGTCTATAATCTGTTCTCTATGGCCACAATGGGCATTTCACCATGGACTTGTTTTTCATCAAGGGATAATTATAGGGCTGAGGTATCCAGCACACACACACACACACACACACTCACACACACACACACACACACACACACTCACGCGCACACACACACACACACACACACACACACCCACACACACACACACACACACACAAACACAGAAAGAAAAGGAGCAGGAGCAACAATGCGAACTTGGAAGTGTTATTCATTTGCAGAGACAGAGGAACTGCTGTTTGAATCAGGTGTTGAACCTGAACCTGAAAGGTAGTGTCATGGCCGAGCACTTTGACACTACTCTCCTCAATTCATTTACAGGTAGACTACTGATGTACACAAGCACACTCCTACCAGACAAAAGACTATACTTTGAAGACTATAATTGAAGACTATACTTTGTACTTTGTAATGTACTTTGAAAACAGGAGTTTTTCAGAGTGCTTTGCAAAGGCCTACCGCGCCATCATGGACACATAATGGAGGTCAAGGTGCTGCTGATGATAGCGCTGACAAATCTGAGGTAACTTTCTAATGATGTTATGGAAACATGTGGTAAAGGGTTAAGTACTGGAAATGTTTTTTTCCCGACTGATTAAGTATCAAACTTTTTCTAAAAGTGACAAGTTTGTTCTATTGACCTACCATCAACGATATATTGTCCCATGTTCAACGTCGGTGTTGTCACTTATGTCGTGTTCATCGTTTCATCCAGACGCTGGCGATGCTTTTCCCGCTTTTTTGTTTAATAAGCCGCGCGAGTTTCATATTTTCACTCCAATCAATCGGAAAAACGTCCTGTACTGAACCTCTACCACATGTTCCATCACACCTTAAGAAAGTTTACTTAGCTTTTTGTTTACTCTGATATTATTTATTGCGTATTAGTTCATTGATCTAGCGACCTACCGAATAATCTGATGCAAAACAAAACAAAAAATAAATAAATAATCAATAATCAATAAAAATAAAAAATATATATAAAAATAAATCTATATATAAATCTATATATATACATCAATCCACACACAATACCCCAGAATGACAAAGCGAAAACAGGTTTTTAGAAATTTCAGTAAATGTATAAAAATTGAAATACAGAAATACTTCATGTACATAAGTATTCAGACCCTTTGCTATGACACTCTTAAAATTAGCTAAAATGCAAAAATGTCATCAACAAATCACTCAATAAGTTGAACTGAGTCCATCTTAATGCAAGGATAATAGTTCATGTAGTTTTGGAATTAATATCTTTGTTTTTATAGGGTCTCTGATTTGCATAGGAATCAATTACACACTGTGTGGATCAGATTGTCATTACAAACTGAGCAAATGGAGAGGAACAAAACTGCTCAGGAATGCGACCCTGAGGCCTGGGGAGACTTACAAAAAAAAAAAAGTTGAATGATGGAGAGGAATTTTTCGATGGGACAACATCATCTCAGTCACTCTACAAAAGTGGTCTATAACCAAGTGGCCAAAAAGAATCCCTTAATGGAAAATAATTAATAATCTCATATTCATAATTGTGTTTGCAACAATGAATTGAAGTGATACAGCAAAGAAAGTGGCTGGAAATGTGTTTATTTGGTTTTACTACAAAGCATTAAGTTTGGTGCAAATCCAGCACATGCACAATGCACCATCTCTCGTGTGGAGAACAGTGGTAGCTGCATCAAGTTATGGGTATGTTTGCCACTGGCAGGGACTGGGGAGTTTGTCAGGATCTAGAGAAAATTATGACATTTGCTGAGTTGGTAGTGACATCCTAATCCACACAGTGTGTAATTGATTTCTATGCAAATCAGAGACCCTGTAAAAACAAAGATATTAATTCCAAAACTACATGAACTATTATCCTTGCATTAAGATGGACTCAATTCAACTTATTGAGTTTTGAGTATTGAGTATTGATGACATTTTTGCATTTTAGCTAATTTTAAGAGTGTCATAGCAAAGCGTCTGAATACTTATGTACATGAGGTATTTCTGTATTTGAATTGTAATAAATTTACTGAAATTTCTAAAAACCTGTTTTCGCTTTGTCATTCTGGGGTATTGTGTGTGGATTGATGGCAAATTCTTTTAATTTAATATTATATGGTATGGTATGGTATGGTACTTCGACTGGTAATAGACATTCATTATTTCTTACATAGGTACTGTTTCCACAAAAGAAATAGAAACTGCTGAACAGGGAATTGAAGATCAGTAAGAGGCCTAACAAAACATTTTTGACATGGCCTACACTAGCTTCAATTGATCACGTGACATCATAGTCATCAATGAACCCATGAATGCAGGGTTAAATATAGAGATGCAGAAATGCAGCCAAAACCTATGTCTTTAGGCCTATAGAGGCTTGGAAGATTAGCCATTCAAACATTAAGGTACGCTGGATCTAATCAAGGCTAGCGGTGGCTATGGGCAGGGGTGGGCTCAGCCCACCCAAACGTGCGTCTTGCCCACCCAATCAATCACCTCCCCCCCGCCCACCCACACAAAATCATTGGCCCTTCCAAGGTGTTGGTTCTGGCGCCGGGCCTGGATCTAATGTGTATCTGTTGCAATCAATTGACTAGAATTAGATACATATTGCATTATGTTCTGTGTGTGTCTCATTTCCTGAGAGAAGAGAATACCCTGCAGTCAGTGAAGGCTTGTGAAGGTAGAAATCAGAGGACGGGCTCATTATAATGTATGAAACAGAATGAGGAATGGTATCAAACAATGCATGGAATGGACAGAGGAATGGTATCATTCCTCATTCTGTTCCATGCATTACAATGAGCCTGTCCTCCGATTTCTACCTCCACCAGCCTCCCCTGGGCTACATGCAATGTCCCTTTATAGCTTTGAAGCAAGCTCTCTTTAGATGGACCACAGTGTCTAAATCATGTTTAGTCAGAAGGTAGAATCTGGAAGATCATTGACAAATTGAACAGTGACACTGTATGAAAGAGAAAACATGTTTTAACAGTCCATGAAAAAAACATTGCATCAAAGCTTAGACCACATCATGTGACACTGTAATATGTATGAAATGCTGACAGCGAAAGAATTATAGGCCCACAGTTCAAGTACCATATTTCATGACGATATGAATTGTAATCATCACTTGAAAATGAACATTACATATCCCCAGACAGCCTATGAAGAAGGCCTATTTACAAATTTCAAGAAATATAAAAAAAAAGGTGGGTTTTTTTTTTATTGCTGATTATTGCAAAGATTCCTTCCATTGGGTCCTCAGAACATGAATCTGCAATATGTCTGTGTTAACCAGAAGTAATTATTGTCTCGGAAGATAAAAAAAGAGAGTGGGGTAAATTTGAAAAAATAAACTAGCGATAGAATGACCTTAAATATATTTCTCTATATATTTTTGCTTCCTTTTTCCAATAAGACGACTTCATCTGTGCATTTGATAAAGGGATTAGAGTGCTACATTATGCAGCTCTAGTCAAATCTGGATGTGGGGAGAGGGGCCTATTTGATTGAATAATTCTATGTTTCCTTTCTGCAAACCTTGCAGTCCCTTTTGGAAACTAAAATTCAGCATAATGCAAGATTTATGTGGTATGGGAGAAAGCAATGAGGTTTCCCAGAATCCTTGCATATCCCTCCCCTGTCCCCACAGACCAGGGTAAAGAGACTACAGCCCATGCTGTTATTATCTACGGCTGGTCAGCACAGAAGCCATTATCACTATGAAACATAAACGACAGAGCACAACCTGCCATCTAGTAGTTGACCCTAGTGTTTATATTATATATCTCACCACCTGAAACCCTGACCCACAATCATTATAGCTGCCAGGCTTAATCAAGACTCTTGACTTGCCCAATTTTCTGATAAGGCCGTATGGCAGGTTTGTTAGTGTGGGGTTAGGGGTGGGGGCAGGGGGCAGGGTAGGGATGTATGTGGGGTGAGGGGGCAGGTATGGAATTAGAGGTGATGCGGGTTCGGCTATGGGTATTGGTGGGGGCCAGGTATGGGAGTACGGTTGGGGTGAGGGGCCAGGTATAGAGATAGGGTAGGGGTTAGGTTGGGGGGGATAGGAGTAAGATAGGAGTGAAGGTGGGGTGAGGAGGCAGGTAGAAGAACAGAGGGTATACTACGGGTGATCTGCTGGAGGCTCTGGTTTGCCTACAGTCAATTTCAGACAGATTCAAATGCATGCTGATATAACACTCTTGTCCTCCTAGGACAGAGCCCCTTTTCTCACCAAGCAAAACATCATCAGTCACATACTTCTACTCATGGCCTCTCAAGTCATTCTCTAACATAAGGAATCAATCAACTGTAAGAGACAACATGAATTTCCTAAACATAGTTCTATTTCATATTAGTTTGAGTTTCAGAGCAAAGAGGCATATTTTCGCATTCATTATCACAATTCGAACTACAATGAATTGGAGGCGATGGGCTAGTTTCCTGGACGCAGATTAATTCTAATCCTAGACTAAAATGCATCTTCATCAGAGATTTTCTATTGACAATGTTATTTAGTCCAGGACTTAATATGTGTGTTGGAAACTGGTCTAGAGTTTTAGTAATAGTTTAGTCTGATACAATTGATAAACTGACTAAGTTTTAGTCACCATCTGGCATAAGGAACTTATCAAAACAGATCAATAAAGTCTGAAATACTTTTTTGTGCTTGTCAAACTTTATTGATCTGTTTTTTTAAGTTCCTTATGTCAGATGGTGACTAAAACTTTTTCTTTATATTTGATGTGTTTATAAAATATACAAAATATGTTTAGATTTACTAAAGTACATAATAATGGTGACACAAAATTAGTTTGACTTATTGTTTGTCCCATAAATGACTTTACATGTTTTCAAAGTCAAACACTTAAAACACATAATTTCAAGATTAAACTAATTCACAAAACATTGTTTCTTCAACCAAAATGTCCGTAAATAAGACAACACATTTGCAGAGTGCTTTCCTAAAAAAAAACAATGTCATCTAACTACGCACTGCCTGTCTGTTATATTGCTCAAGAACAGGAGAAAATGAAACATGGTAAACATCATTAACACTCCTGTAATCCATTCAAGAGTATTTCAATGTTCTCCTTGAATTCTGACAGAAGTTAGTGAATAGTTTCATTAAATGCAGGCATATAATAATCCCCATCACATTGGTCTCATAGAGGTCACACACTGTAATCGATGTCAGACAATAAACAAATCACTAACCATTTATCCCAGACAGCCTCACCAACAAATGCATGTCTAGCATATCTGCTCTTATAAGATTTAAATTCATAAAGCTAAGAAGTGTTAATATATGATATATGAGAAACTATACAACAGTACCATATAGGGTACAGAGCTTCTCCTACCCTGGAGGTTATAACACACACTGATAACATTATCAACCATGAAGTCAACACAACTTAAACCATAACACTCCTAAATGCAAAGTTGCACTGGGTAAATGCCTCTAAATATGCCCCCTCCCTATCCCATGCATGTCAAGAGAGCACTCAGTATCCCCTCAATGTAAAATAAATACCCCCTATGTCCCTAAAGGGTCTTATTGTCCTGCCTAATCAACTGACTCAATCATAAACAATTTCAGAACTTTTATTGTGTCTCTCTATTTATGCATATCCCATAAGGTATTGCCTTTAGATACCTCCCTAGAAGAAGAAAAAAGGGAAAACAAATAATTACAAAAACAAAAAAACCTGAAATACCTTTTTAGATGCCCAGAGGAAGGCTGTGGACAGACAGATGAGGTGATATATTTCTTCCCTTCATTCTTAGGCAGCTTCCTCTCTCTGCGGCTGAAAGCAAATGCTTGGAGACTCTGTGGCATATTTAATTAGAAGCAAGCTGTTTGCACTATCAGTGTGAGGGATCTACCTCTCCAATCTCTCCTGAGTCAATCTTCCCCATCTCTGATTTTCTTTTATATTTATGCCGGAATATTTAATTGTAGACAAAAGGTTACTCTGGCTGCATTCACCGCACACAGGCAGAATAATCTGCTTTAAAAGGCTTGACATTTCAGTCTTTTCAAAAGGGGCTGAAAAAATTATATCCCTGCTTTTGTTAATCAATGAAGTAGAACTCCCCTGAACAAAAGAATTAAATTGCTTGGTTGGTTTAATAAAACCAACAGAAATAGCTGCTTCCTCTGGGCTTTTATGTGTGTAGGCTCCCCACATGCAGCCAGCACTGTAATTCCATATGATTTTGGGGGCAAAAACTCTAATTTCTCCACACAGTTGGCTTTTTGAAATCCCTATTGAAACCCCAGCCAGTGAGCCAGCCTGGTGGAGGACAACGTCATTAAAGCACGACTCTCTGACGAGCTGCTGCAGGTCCACTACAATTTACAATTTCTATACTGCCCCAGCCTTTGGAAAAACATTGTAATTATGCAAATGATAGGGGCAATAATTGGGACCTTCAACATCCTATTGTGTTGCTGGAGTGTGCCCGATTCCAATGGGGAGAGAGAAAGAGAAAAAGAGAGAGAGAGAGAGAGAGAGAGAGAGAGAGAGAGAGAGAGAGAGAGAGAGAGAGAGAGAGAAAACATGCTATATTCTATTCTAAATTGCTCTGAGCAGATGTTCAGTCTAAACTTGTGTTCATTCCTCTGAGGTGAAGATACAGCATTCTGCAGGGAGTAGGGACTGACCATGTCAGGTAGGCTAAACACTCATTATATTCACTTAAGTTATGGATGACTGCCTTACTGCTTTCTAAATGTGAAATTTTTATATTGTTATGAAATAGGCTATGTTTCAGAATGCATTTGGCATTGCCACAATTCACTGTCTTTGATAATCCTTTGAGAACCGTAACAACCCTAAAATTAGATGTGAGAAAGGTTTGCCAAAAATCTTTGTTGAGACTGTAATTATGTCTGGCCGAGGCCTATATTATTTGGCCTATCTTTTCTCACAATCATCAAGACATATGACTGGTTTATTAAGGATGATAATTGGTGTAGTTATTTTCTTCAGGGCACTGAACTAGACAGTGGTTCCAGTTTAGTATTGTTTCTTCTTTACAATGGTTCAAAGGTAGGATTCGATTCGAGTAAACTGAAAAGTTTACTGTACTTGCTTGTGGGCATCTTTGCCCTGTGTTTGCGTCAACGCTGTGCGTCCCGATGTTATTCTTTCCGACACGTTTCCTCACTTTACGGCAATCCCAATCTTTGACACAAGTTTCAGTCGCAAATCGAAACATGAGGGGTCAGTTGTGACATTGATCATTCTAGACAACAAGTGGACCTCAACGTTATGTTTCAGGTCTTTGACAGGGGCGGATCTTAGCATAAAAACATGGTAAGTTCAAATGCATTAGTGGTATCGCACCTTCCCATGAAAGACTTTTGACTAGACTAGCATTTTCTTATCAGTCAGCTAGCACGGTTGACACTCCACCAGCTAACTGGCTATGTAGCTAGCTCAATTATGATGTATTGCTATGTCTGATAACTGTTTTATAACTAATGCACAGCCAGTCTTACTCCACAAAGAAATATGATCTGGCTAATTAACAACGGGCAAATGTTACAAAGGTTTCATTGGCCTGGGCAAAGGTTTTATTGGCCTGATGTAACATCTCTGTGACAGTGTTGTGTTGTCTTCCAAGGCCAGTACCATGGTGGCCGTGGGGCTGGGCTTGGCTGCAGCAGGGTTTGCAGGTCAGTACAATTATGTGGTTCTAAGTTTCCACAGAGCCTTAGCTGCACTGTTATTCTGCTGTGTGTGTGTGTGTGTGTGTGTGTGTGTGTGTGTGTGTGTGTGTGTGTGTGTGTGTGTGTGTGTGTGTAAGCGTGTGTGTGTGCACATGCATGTATATATATATATATATATATATATGCCATTTAGCTTACACTTTTATCCAAAACGACTTACATTGCAGTGAGTGCATACATTTCAGTATATATGGTCCCAGCAGGAATCAAACCCACAACCTAAGCGTTGTTAGTGCCATGCTCGACCAACTGAGCCACAGAGGACCGTGTGAGAGACTGAAGACTGTTACATTACTTGTTTCAGGTCGGTATGCCATGCAGGCCATGAAGCACATGGAACCCCAAGTGAAGCAAGCTCTCCAGGGTTTCCCCAAAACAGTAACATGTCATGTCTATTTGTCCACCCTAAACTTTTTCTAGTGTGCCTGTGTGATTAATGTTGTCTAGTGTTTCTCAACACATGTTCACTACACTAGCACATACGGTGATATCCAAATTTAGTTTTTCACAATAGTTACAATTTCTTGAGGAAATATACACGATATACAGTAATCTCCTTCACTGCTGAGGTATAGTGGAGACATGCCAGTGTGAGCAAAAATGCCTGAACTACAGTGCATAGAGTGTATGACTGGTGTTGTAAATAGTCTGGTCAAACAGACATGTTTTCACCTCTAGATTATTATTTATTTATTTATTAAATATGTTTTTAGGGCATTTCTGCTTTATTGGGATAGAGATAGTAGAGGTTGACAGGAAGGATGGGTGAGAGAGAGAGAGGAGGGATGACATGTAAGATATGTCGAAGGTCGGAATCGAACCAGGAACCTTGCGGTTACGTGTTAAGCGCATTCGTGTGCTACGCCACTAAGCGCCCCCACCTCTCGATCTTTTAGAGAAAGGCGGGATACTGCACTTTTCCAGACTATTTTCTGTAAGAACAATATCATGATATTCTCCAAATATCACGATATTGGATACTGTCTCATATCGGCGCAAACCTACTAGCACACCCAATTCAACTAGTCTACTAGACTTAAGAGGTGAAATAGGTACATTATGTGAAACAACTGTCGGTCCCTTAAGACTGGGTTGAGAACTCTAATGCATTATGTCTCAGTGGTGAAACTGTCTTGGCCTTGTTGTTGCAGGCTTTCGGGGGCGGATATTACAGAGGTGGATTTGATCCAAAAATGAACAAGAGAGAGGCCAGTCTCGTTTTAGGTGTCAGGTATGCATTATAAAGTGTGTCTGTGTGAGAGAGAGGGAGAATGTCTGTGTCTGTGTCTGTGTGTGTGAGAGAGAGAGAGAGAGTGTGCATCAGTGAATTAAAGTTGAATTGTTAAATGGAATCCTGTTCTTTTCCCTAGTCCCACGGCTAACAAGCTCAAGATCAGGGAAGCACACAGAAAACTGATGATTCTAAACCACCCAGATAGAGGTGGGTGGAACCTCTAGATGACTCATCTCCATGTCTTCATCTTCCATCTCTAACATAACTCTTACTGCTTTAACACTTTCATGCAATTCTTTCCAAACAAATCTGTGTCACTCTGACCACTTGCTGTCTGAACTGTGTGAATGTGTACATTGTCTAGACTACTACTACAGTATGGGCTCTATTTTCAGCCTGCGCAAAACCGTACGCAAGTCCAATAGCAGGCATACAGCAGGCATATTAGCCATTTGTGTCGGTGGTAACAGGTGAAAATTCCACTGGGCTGTAGTGCTGTCTTGCCTGCGTGGGTGGAGTATCTGTGAATAGAGACGTGTTCATGACCATAAGCAGGTCAAATGCAGTCGTGTGTGCTGAAATCTGGCTTAGAAAATAACACATACTGTATATTTCACCCCCCCCCCCACTTGCCGTTAAAATATAGCCCTGTATGTGTGTGTTGTCCTCTCCTCTGAAGATGCTCTGTGTGTTGTTTTGCAGGTGGATCGCCCTACCTGGCGGCTAAGATTAATGAAGCCAAGGATTTACTTGATGGACAGCTGAAGAAATAGATCACTTGTATATTACATTGTTGCACTTGATGGTTGGGCCAGAGCCTTTTCTAGTTCATTGTGCCCAAATAAATCATGTATAAAAAAGAATATTCAACTGCCTCTTGGTACACTCTCACACTAGAATGTTATGTTGTCATGGAACTGTCATGTTCATAGGCCTACAGTATGTATTTCATAAAGCTGAATAAATGAATGCCAGCTCTATTCTGAAATAAGTTGCATATTTACATTTTCAAGTAAAAGCGGAATTTTACCCTGTAATCCAGTGGATTTGTTGTTTTTATTAGTCAATAGTAGACACATTCATGAAAAAAATTGTGTTTTAAAATGATCTCTGAGTCAAGATATCTCGCTTTGAATGCCCTGATCAGTCCTGATGTTCCAAGTTGCCCATTTCCGACAACTCCCAATATTTCCCTCTCCCTCCCATGTGAGGTCCTTCTGTTGAACAGCGCCTGCTGCTCTCTGGGAATCACTGGCATCTTAGAGCAGGGTCGGAGTGCAAAAACTCTTGTCTGACGTATTTTAACGCGGTATGAGAATTTTATAGGAAGTAAACACAGAACTGGCATTTCGATAGCTATGGTACAGCTTCACGCGAAATGACGATAGTTCGAGACGGTATGCATTATGAATTGACCAGGAATACACATGAAAATGGATTTCCGGTAAACTTCCTCTTTAAACTTTAAATGGCCGTGTATAACTTACTTGACTTGTTGCGAGTATCAAATTCAGCTTGAATTAATGACCCAATCAAGACCTACGTACTTTATATCGAATGAGGTAGTCAGTGATTCTGATTTGTCAACGTCAGCTGGGTAACTTGGTGATTCTGCTTTGTGTGTGTTCACATAAACCTCTCATGTCTATAGTCTTATCATGATTGTTGTATTCAGAGTTGTGCAAAATGAGTAATAAAAGATTCTTTCATTCATGTATTCTCAGAGAAACAATAAACGAGACACAGAGAGTTTTGGATCTAGATATAAGATCAGGTTTTATTTAAAGAACTACCTGCATACAAAACATATTGCACATCAAACAACCAGAATGATCATTTAAAAAAACAACAGACAAACGTAGTTTAATACCCAAACAAATAAAATCTGGAAATTGATCTCTCAGTAGTCCAAATCGTCACCTGCATGAAAATACGTTCTGCCAGTTTTAGTGTTAAGAATACCAACTTTTATTTTTTTTTCTTGTTTTTAAATACTGTACATTTTTTAAAATAAATAAACCAAATAAAAGTTCCTTGGTAAAACAGTCCCTACTACCATCATCATCATTCCAGACTAAGGAACATCCATGAAAAACAACAAGTATATCTGACAGGGACATTTTCTGCATCCCATTTCTCCATCTTTCTCCGAAATACACACACGCACACTTCCCCACATGCTCTTATCCCAGTGGAGTCCCATTCAAATCCATGAGGGAGGTAAGTGTATACTTCAGGAGAAGTATGGATAATAGGAAACATATTGACTCTGGAGCGTGTCGTTCGATCAGCATATAAAAATGGACAAGAACATTAACAGACCAGTTTCCAGACTAACATTATTATTATTATGGAAAAGAAATTACAATTCAGTGCAAAACATTTTTTTCTCTTCCAGACAGACTGCATTTTCCAAGTTTTCCTCATATGAAGAAGTGGTTGCATATTAAAACGTAACAAAAAGCAGCTAAATTGCTCCTCAACAGATATTTTTAGGATAACTGGATTCTTCTTCCCCATCACTGCCATTTTTGACAAAACTTTATCGACAGCCAGGCAACTTCAGTTGAATCTACTCTCTCAAGGCACAACATCTGATCATGTACTTGAAACCATGACCCTGTCCTGAAACAACCTCTCAGCCCATTTCACCCTAGACACTTGTATAGATCTGAAAGGATTGGATAGGTCTAAGCAAGAAGGCAGTAGCTTCATTGTGCCTTCTGATAGGTATAAACAAGATGGCTGATAATTCCAGCTAGCCTATCAGAAGGCACAATGGAGCTACTGCCTTCTTACTTAGAGCTATCCAATCCCTCCAGATCTACCCAATGGTCTAGTGGTTATTTCTGAACAGGGCCATCCTCTGTGTAGGTCTTGTGTTCAGTACTAAATCTTCCCCATCATTGCTCCCACAGTGAGGGAACTGAAAAAGTGCAGAAGAGTATCTGGATGTCCGTAGTATGTTTATCTTTGGCAAGCTTGTACAAGAACTATTGTAAAAATGTGGTACAACAGGTGACTGACGGCGGGTCTAGATTAGGAGACCCCGTTGAGGACAGGCTGTGGTGTCTCGTCCCCCTGTCCCTGGCCTTGGTAGGTGACTTTGGCAGGCCTCTCTGTGGAAGACCTGGGTGCCCTGCCTGCCTCGTCACCTTGGGCGTTACTGGGGGGGCTAGTGGGGGGGTTACTGGGGCCGTTGGCTGTCGATGTGGAGGGGCCGTGCTCCGCGATGAAGTCAACCTGCCCCTGGGGGGGATACAGAACAGAGGGAGGAGTTAGAGAAGGGTAACTTACTGGAATGTTACCAAATAGCTTCTCTTCACATGATGACATTGATAACCAACCAGTTCCTTCTTGTTCTTCTTCAGGTCCTTGCTGGGGTTCCTGGGTTCCTGCCTGCTCTGGGACTCGGCACGGGATATGTAATCTGCCACCGTGACTGGAGAAACAGTGGACCACACCAACATATATTAGTAAACCAACAGAGCTAGAGTTGAAGGCGTTGTCAGTATAGCTGAAACATACAGTAATGTTTATTAATAATTCATTACATAATGCAGTTCAAATCTCACTAGAAGCCATTCCACAGTTTATTGGTAAATCCAGACCAGTAGCAATACAGTTAGGAAAACATATACTTGACTTGTAGTCTACCACTTTGTGACAGGTTAGTGGATTCAAAACACTGTACTAGTAGTAATCACCAGTCACATTAGATAATTAGGGGTTTGATGGGAAGATTTGATGGAGTGAATAATTGGGTGAGTCCATGCTTTCCCTGGGGGTTTCAGCTTTAAAATGAGAAGTGAGGTAAATGTAGCTTCACAACAACAGCAGGACATTGATCTGAGCCAGCCAGGCCTCTGACAGGGTTGTTGTGGATGAGACCACCTGTCATGAAAGTCATGGAAGACTTGATCAATTGTCCACGCAGGTTTCCAGTCTGGTGTTTTAGCCCACACACATACACACACTCAGTCAGTCAGTCATGCTGGCTTTGGTAAACAAACACACGGCAGGCCAGTCCACCATCGCTGGTTACCGCTGGTTACCTGGCTGTGGCTCCTCAAGGGCACGGAAGCGGCGCCTGCGGCTACGATTACGCCGCTGTGACTTAGCTTCAGGGTCATCTACGTAGGGGATGGGGAACACACACTCATTAAGAGTGGAGTTGAGGTGGTGGCCATCAATAGCCTGTTTCCCACAGCAGGGCTTACGCAGGGCGTGCCAAGGCTTTGCCACAGTCACTCCCGGGCTTCAACAGGGCTTACTCCAGACCTATTCCATCCTTAAAACTCTCTACCCCCTCTCCCGGTCCTTATGAGGCCATACGGGGCGCCTAGGGGCACGGTTTACAGCCAGGGCGGGATATTCTTATCATCTACAGTAAGTGCTTTAGTTGGCTAGTGAACTTGGTGGGCGGCAAGCCCATAATCCATGTTAGCTCGCTGTAACTCCACAATCAAATGGATTTGAATAGCGCTTTTTACCAATACAATTGACATCAAGAGCTTAAGTTACCAGGACCTGTTGGGAAACCGGAGAAATTGATTCATGTTGCCATAGTTCACCACCTTACGAACTGCAGAATGTAAACAAACTGGAGATCATACAGGGCGGGACTAGAAAGCCCAAGTGTGAAAATTCAAAACGGGCATGTTCACAAGGCTCGAACCACCGGGCTTTGGATTACTAGCTGGCCGCAAGCACTGACACCGCTGTCAGAAAGCAGCTAGTGTCAACCTGAGCCATGAATTAGTCCTGAATTATTACTGTACTGATGTCCCTCTCTTGCAGGGTAATCTAGTGTGACCCTCCTCGGATGAACTGACTGCCCCTGACTGTCTTATGTAACATAGAGAGGTTTGGGGACAGGGCTTTTGAACACCATATGAGACCGACATTGTAAAAATAAATCTAAATGTAAATCATTCTTAAAAAAAAAAAAGAAAAGAAAAAAAAAGCACAACACAAATTCTATCCTTATTGAGGATGACTGTAAAGATGTGTTGGGGGAGGGTGTGTGTGTGTGTGTGTGGGGGGGGGGGGGGGGGGGGGTCTTACCAAGGCCGTTCTCGCTGAGGGAGGCGTTGTCCGACTCGCTCATCCCATCGATGACGGTGGTGTCCTCGTCGGTGCGGCGGCGGCGGGATCGGCGGCGGCGGTTGGTGTTGAGGGCGGAGTCGCTGGCGTCCGTGTCGGCGGTCTGGTCGGTCTCTGTGTTGTTGCTGTCCAGGAGGCTGTAGGGGTTTCCATCAGGGTCCCTCACAGCTGAGCGGCACACACACAGGGTTACACACTCAATACACGGACTTAGAGAGAGTCAACAACACACACGCTTAGTCTCACAGTCATTACTGATCAAATGTTTAGGAGTTTGTATAATATTTAAAAAAAAGAAAAGAAAAAGAATGAGTTGCTGTTGTAGTAGTCAATCATGCAATGTAACTGTCTCTTTTCAATACGATATGTTCAAGATAAAGGAAGTACAGGTCACATGTAGTGTGTATAAATGTGCTGTACCAGTGTTGTTGGCGTTGGGCGCTCCTCTGCCAGCTCCACGTCCTCTCCCAGGCCCTCCTCTCCCCCTCCCTGCCCCTGCTCTCCTCCTGCTGTCCCTGGGGGGCCGGGGACCCCTCTCCCGGTCTCTGTCTTGGTCCTCTCCACACAGAGACCAGTCGCTCAGCTCGTCCTTGCGCTCAGAGTCCGTCTCGGACGCGTTGGACTGCTCAGAGTTGGTGCCTGAAGGTCAAAACACAGAGATATTTACTTGGGTTAAAAGTACGTGTCCCGATGTCTTATCACAGTGTATTGTGACTGTGACTAAAGTGTATATTCGCCACCTGGTTTTGAGGTTCGAGTCGCTTAGATAGATCAACCTTTTCTCAGATAGCACACGTCACCAGAATATATTGACCATTTCATCAACCAACAAGTGCTGAGAGACAGGAGGAGGAGAACCTAAGGTCTTTTTTTAATGCCACTGTGGGACCCAGACATACCAGGGTTCTCCCCAAAGAATGGAAGAGGGGCGCTGCGGCACCTTGGCCCTGCCACTATGTTAACATGTCAGAGTCAAATAAACTGATATTTAATAACGATAGAGTAACTACCTTTGATCGCCAATGACGGCGTTGTTAAAAGCGAAAGCGTTATTATGTTCCTCAGTTAATTCAGCTTTTTTTAGTGCATTTTGACATGAACAGACACACGTCCGTATGAACAATACAATCCGGTGCCATCTTGTTTATATATATATATAAAAAAATAATAATAATAATAATTATTATTATTATCCTGGGGGGGACCCCATACGTACCATATCCAGAGGTGTAGTTGGGTCCCCTGCGGCCCCTCCCTCTGCCAGTGTAGGAGCGGCTAGTGTGGAGGGCGGTGCCAGGGACACTGTCGTCGGTGGTGTAGCCTCTGTCCCTGTCTCCTGCTGGGCCAGGGCCAGGGCCAGGGCCAGACCCGTGTCCAGACCCAGACCCAGGCCCAGGCCCAGAGCCAGGACGGCCAGACGAGGGACGGTGGCCCATCCCTATCTGCCTCAGCTGCTCATCGATCTGCAGACGCTCCAGGCGCAGCTGCTCCACCTCCTACGGGAGTGGGGTGGGGTGGGGTGGGGGGAGGAGATCAGCACCACATCGGACAAACATACCACATGCTCAAACACATCACACAGACCTCAGATAGACACATCGCACTCTCTCTCTCTCTCTCTCTCACACTCACACACACACACACACACACACACACACACACACACACACACACACACACACACACACACACACACACCTGTACGTACATTCAGGTAGGAGATGTGGTACTCCAAGAGGACCTGGACATTGCCGATGCTCTCCTTCGTCCCCACAAACGTAAACGGGACCATTCCCTGTGTCGGCAACACAAACAAACATACAATGTTATTACGGGAGTAAAGAAGTCATGGCCACCAACGTCCACAGTAAGGCCTTCACTATTCTATAGTGAAGACTCATCTATGAATCTACAACTTGGTGCTTCGGTGGTTTTCAATGTTTCATTGATGTTTTTGCCATACGTGTGTCATTATGTATCGAATGAATCATTCATTCATTTCTGCAATAAAGTGCGAGTCTAACCAGTGATGTGGGACCAACAGGAAGGTAAGGGCTTACTTCCGGGCGGGGTTGTTGTTGTTGTTGTTCTTTGTTGTCCTTGTTGTCCTTGTTGTCCTTGTCCCCCTCTATCCTCACTCTCACCACGCCAGACTTGTCCACTATCTCCTGGATCACTTTGCCGTTCTTCCCAATCACCTTGCCTGGAAAAGACAGGAGGCATTTCCTATGTTCAAGCCCATACCAGCCACAGAATTAGAACAGCGCCAGCCACGATAATGTCATATACACAATGTGTTTGAACGTGTGTTTGACACCGTTCCTAATTGTGTTCCTTGCATTACAATGAGCCCCGTTCTCCGATATCAACCTCCACCAGCCTCCCCTGACGCATACACAGGATGTTGTCCATGACCAGCACAATGCCTGTCTGTTGTGAATATAAAACATCCAACTTCACACATACCGACCAAGTTCCTGGGGATCTGAACGGAATCTTCTAGAAACTCCAGGAAATTCCTCGCCTTCTGCACCGCTTCAGCAGACTAGAAGGAAAAACAATTCAATGTAAGGCGACAAAAAGAGATGTACTGTCTGCTAAATGACTTAGCGTCGGCTAAATGACTTCAATGGTAAAAGAAATAAGGTCAATAATGAAGTCACCTCTCCATAGATCCTGAAGGTGCCGGTCTCCTCGTCCAGTTCGATGGCCGTGACCCCGGGGACCTTCCTGGCCTGCTGGATGTTGCTGCCGTGGCTCCCTATAGCCAGGCCCATCAGGTCCACTCTCACTGTGAACTCCTCCTGGAAGGCTGAGGCCAACTGCTTTGTGCTCTGTGGAAAAGAGGAGGGGGAGGGGGAGGGGGAGAAAGAGGGAGAGATGAAAGATAAGACAAATAGTTTCAGTGAAACCTGAGAAAGCTGGAGAGAGAGAGAGAGACAGCTTAGTCCAGATAAGGTCCACTCACCTCCAGATGTTTAGTGGCCTCCTCGTTCCGAGACATAAGCATGAGCTTGGTGCGAATGCTCCTAAGGTGCATGTCACTCAGCAAAGACACGCGCTTCACTGTGGCCTCGTTTATGGACTACAGAAACAAAGTAAAAAGGACTACAATTACACACAAGCAATCTTGATATACAATGTCCCACTCAATAGTGCTCTCTTCTGGATAGTGTAAAAAAAAAAAAAAAAAGGAAGGGAATTGTGCATCATGATACATTTGTGTGTATAACTGTTTATGACGCATTGTGCTAGTCATACCATTGAAACTGTAGATAAACTGTAGAGGGGAGGGGGGTAAAGGTACTTACCATAACAACCAACTCACTGGTCTCCGGGCAGTAGACGATCCGACAGGCTCCCACCGCCTTCTTGAAGTCTTTGTGCGCTTGTTCACTTTTACACCTAGAGTTGAATAAACATGTGTGTAAGACCCTGACGTCTACGGCATGTTAATAACAAGCCAGTCGACCTACAGGAACATGACGGCGCATTGCGTCCGACTCGGTTCATGAATTCACATACGCTGCCTTAAGATCGTCGGGGACAGGGACTGTGCACTTGAAGAAGGAGCTCTTGGTAATGGCCTTGTTTGTGTTCACCGGCCGGAGACGCTCGAAGGTGACGATCTCGTTGTATGTGGCGTCACAGGCAGCGTACTCAATCACGTAGAACTGTACAACAAAAACACACACACACACAGTAGACATTAGTCTAATCAGCCTCACCTAACAACACAACATAAGAAGAGGGAAATCACAGGTGAAATATCCAAGAAACAGCAGCGAGAGCTAAGCAAGAAAACAACCACAAAGTGAGATTGAGTTCTGAGGTAACATTGTGTGGTGAATTAAGACAGGCCTAATCACGGCTTCCTACTCACGTCTCCCTTCATCATGCGGACTTTGGCCAGCCACCAACCGCACGGCTCCTGGTCATTAGCCCTGGAGAAGATCTGCCAAGACAAACACAGAGTGACAGCTTCGTGATTCAGGATTGGATCCCGATTTATCATCAACTCTAGTCCTGGCGAACCGGAGAAGTGGACATTTTTGTTCAAGCCCTGTATGAACACACTTTAGACCAGTGGAGGCAGACATGGGAGGATGGGGTCATTGTAATGAACGGCATGAGGAGTGGTATCTGAGCCCGTCCTCCGATTTCTCCCTCCACCAGCCCCCTCTTGCTTGATTACAACTACTCAAGCCCCTGATGATCAGTTGTTGAGTTAAATCTGGTGTTTTATACTGGGCTGGAACAGAACAAACCTGTGGCTGAGTAACTCTGATTAAAGTGAATGTGCTGTGGAATTGTGAGGAAAGAAACCAAGTGTTTAATATACTGAGAGCCAGGGCTACTAACCTCCACCTCTTCACCCTCGCCGATGTCCTTTTTTGCGTCGGCTAGAGGAGGCATCCGCACATCATAGAAGGGGACTTGTCTCTCAGGCTGCCAACTAGAATCACAACAACAACAAACACATTTAGACTGATTTGAAATAAGAGCACTGTGCAGCAGTACTGTCATTCAGTACATAGATGTGTGACAACTGTGCTTGCCACTCACTTGTTCTCAAAGGCAATGGTGAGTGAATCATCGTGGACATCTTTGACAGATCCCTGTAGAGAGGACAGGTTGGAACACGTGTTAACATGACAAGAATGTATACCGCCACCATACAGTATAGCCTTAAGTATAATTGGCTTATATAGTCCACTATAGCAAATAAATACCAAACACTTTCCAAGTCAGACACGTACTTATGTTTAAACACTGACTGCATACCTTAGGGATAGTTGGCTAAAACAGTGAGGCTTTAAAGTTATGCTTGGAAACTAGTCTATGGCATAACTCATAGATCCAAAAATCATACAGTCCAACACCCAGAAAACACTCAGAAAAGGGGGGCAGGGGGCCTGCGGTATCCATTCGCTCTGTGACTCCACAAATAGACCTAGTGTCTAAAGTATCTGCTGAACCCGACAACAGCTGAAGATTGACGGAGAGCAGCTGCCGCTCTCGCAGATACGACTAAGCCTGAGGTGGCATTCGTAGAATAACTTCTTGATGATGCTATACTATATATAGCAAATAATAACTTCATGATGGGTTTTCCAACCGGAGTTACCTATATCGTCTAGTTTGCGAGCGACAGAGGAAACTCAACTAAAAGTGAGAAGGAAAACGAAACAATGACAATGCAAAGAAGGCCATAACGTAGTTGGTTAGCGACACACAACAACAACAAATGACAGTCGGCTAGCTAACGTTAGCTAGCTAGCTAACTGACTTTCAAGTAACTAGCTTGCCAGTCTTGCCAACTGCCATTTCTAGGTTTTCCATTCAGGAAGACAGCACCTAACATGAGTTGCTGAAACGGCCAATATCATAATGCTGGAAGTTAATGATTTCGAATGAACACTCCTGACATAAATCTGACCATTTTTGACTGTCTATGAAGTTAGCCACCTAGCTAGGTGGCTAGCTAGCCTTAGCTAAGCAAGCTAACGTCATCAGATGATCCCATGACAGCAAGCTGACCAGTTCAGACAAATGTAACATTCATTGGATATAACGGGGAAACATATGCACGTATTTATCATGTTTCAGCAAGACTCGTTTGATTTACATATAATTAATAAAGCTAGCTTTTTTACCTTGTAGTAAGCTCCGTTAGAGCCCCGGACCTCCACCGTCAGTTCCTCCATGTTGGACATGCAATGCATGCTGGGGGCTGAGGAGTTGTAGTGTGCAAGAAGCTGTCAAGTTACAAAGTTGGATGTTCCGCTCATGATTCAGAAAAGTGAGACATTAGGGATGTATGACTGAAAAGAGAGACACTAGGGATGTATGACTGGCCATAACATCGGAAAAGTCTAATTATGACGAGGACACATCACTGACATTATGTGAAGGTGTTGCATAATTATCAATGGCATAACACAGAGATGACATTTAGTTAGCCGTAGGTGACGGCTACAGGCTTTTGTAACTGACATGTTTCTATACAAATGTCAGATCGGCTAACATTTATTGAGATGCATGAAAGAAGCCAGTTGTATCCTCATGTGGTAGTATAATGACCTGATCAAATGAATTAAAAGTTAGGTTCAAACTCCTAGAGGAGAAGAATGAGGACCACACCCGAAAGTAATTGCCTTGACAGTTGTCAGTTGTAACCATTGACAGCTTGTAATGTAACGTGAAAGGCAAAAACCTGAAGACATCAAAAACAAATGACAAAGCATCCAAAATAAAGGGATGGGCCTTGAAATAATCTAAGGTAATATTGGATCATCTTGATCATTTCTGATTTATCATATGTTGGGAGTCTTAAGCCTGGAATTAAAAAGCACTATGGGGAAAAAATGAAACTGTTCTTGTGCCATGATTAAGCCGTTATGTTTTTAGACTATGTTGACTTGGTGAAACAAAACCCACAGGGGGCATTATTGCAGTGAACATTAATTTACCTTAAGATAGTCCATGTTTCCCCACTGTGCATTTGATTGAATCCAGTAACAGTCTCATGGTAAATCATCATGGGATTTAAAAGAAGTCTTTTGTGACATCTAGTGGTTGATGTTGGAGCTACCAATTTACCAGCCAACGGCACTGCTAGGTACAGTACTAGACACCCCCAACCCCCAACCCCCCACCCCCCAGCCCTAATTAATCATGATTAGCGATAGATATCATTTTCATGTTCTAATTGGTTGGATGGAGTGTTATGAAAGCAATCAATGCAATACAGTGAATGGTCATATGGTTAATGGGTACTCCTCCTTTGTCCCTTCATGTCTATGATAATGCAGACCTAATGTCATATTTGATAACAATATTTAATCCTGAAGTAGGCCTACTTTTGATTGTACTGATCAATATTTTTTTTCAAATGAAAATGGACTGTAGTGTGAAATGTGTCCTTTAACCTAGCACATACAAAATATATATTCTAGACAATCATGATCATGGGAATATATGTTAATGCATGCATGTCTGCCCCTGTGATAGGAAAAAAAAGAAAAACTTAAATCAAATCAATAGGACGTATGCTTGTGAAAATATTTCACTGGGCTAAAGAGCCATTACCATATAACCATTTAGGTCTCTGGCTGATAGTCCGTCCTCACTTTCTGATTTAAACCAGTTTACCAATTCCATTATGCTAAGCCTGAACACTAGTGGAAATGATGAATGATTATGAAATACATAATCTCTTGTGGTACCATCATTGCAATACGACAGCCAAATATCATTCATCCTATCCAATTTCTTCCTTATTTAAGAAAGAAAATGACTGTCCCCCAGTAATCAGATATACAGCGGGGCTGTCTCCCAGAGTTAAGCCAACTTCCATTAGGCTTTCACCCTCTCTCACATTTAGTCAAAGGCATGCACACAGAGATACACATGTTCACCATGTCTGACCCTTCATAGTTTTCACATCCATTTTGCCTTGGAGAACTCTCATTTACTCTCGATATTTTTTTTTTTAAAGCATCCTCTACTAGTAATGGTTGTTTGAAACAGTGTGTCCAATAATAAGTGGTTTACATAGATGCATGCTGCAAGCTTTTTGCCCAAATTTCAAACCACACACTGCAAAACATAGTTTGCAGAAGTCTAAAGGCAGAAGATTGTCAATGTTGTGAAACATTCCAGCTTGTCTGAATGATATATTACAACATTGTTTGAAATTAGAGATGAATACACATTTGTCTGGTAATATTACTTTTAGTAATTTGTAAATCATTGTGAAATATACCCAGTAAATAAACATGTTATGCTTCCATCTTCATTTCCAAGGCTATGTAACAAAATAACATAATCAGAAGACCATCAAACACCATCTCATTTATCAATCAACATGCCCATTTGGAAGTATATTTTTCTCTCTTAGGATGTTCCTCTCCTGTTTCAAACACAAACAGGTGAGAGAAAGAGAGAGAGAGAGAGAGAGAGAGAGAGAGAGCGAGAAAGAAAGAGAAAGAGAGAAAGCTAAACAAAAAAAAGCTGAAAATCTATTACTATTTGTTCTCAATACGTGTCCAATTTTCCTCCAATCTATGATGCATTATAGGTATAATTGAAAATTAGTAGTACATCTTTTTTTGGAGGGTAATTTATCATGGTTCATTGTTCCGGGCTGACACTGCGGCCCTGGCTCTAACAAGGCGTTGGGCACTGGAGGGCTGGAGCCGTTGAGAGCGATTCTGCTGTAGTGATGCATTTTGCCTGCTTTGTTGCTAATTGTAGCCTCCTCTCTATTGAATTGTGAGTCGAGTAAAAGAGCTTGTTGGCTCGATGCAGTGAGGCTGCCGCGGACGCTCTCGCCATTATCAAAGATACTCTTGATCTTTTCAAAAGCAGGAAATAGATTTTTTTTTCTATCCCTCCTGTTCAAACCGCAAAAAAGTAATTTGCAATGCGTCCATTAGTTCTTCATTAAAGCGAGATTAAATTGCACCTCGAATCACATCAGCCATTCCAGGATTAAAGGGTGGCATTTTTGAGGCCAAAACTAATTACTAGTCAAAATGAATGAGAATGGAAAAAACAGGCATGTTTTTACATGAGATAGTCTGCTCTGTAATTAGATTCAGGCTAATTCCACTATTTCTGCTTCTTTAATGAGATGAGAATGTCCTCGTTTTCACTCGAGCATAACCTTTTTGTATGTGTTTTTTGTAGGCCATGCTAACAGCTCCAAATGTATAATTTTGATAACACTGAGGGTTTTACATTGATGGGTTTTTCAGAGTTACAAATAGATGGTGTCTGAAGTATTCTACCTGCTACAAGTGCCACATCTGTGAGGTAGAGATTGAATTATTATTGACAGAGAGGTGCGAGAGAGAGAGAGAGAGCAGGATGGATAGATGTAGAGAGCAGTGGTTTGGGTGGTTGAAAAGGGAACTTAAAACAGTATGATTTATGTGAGCATGCTGCAGATTTATTGTTCTATCTTACTCTTCAATATCAGAATGGTGCAGTTAAACTTGTATCTGTTGTGTCCTTCTATTCCATTCTATTCTATTAATTTCTATTGGTTTTTAATTGTTTCTGTCTGTTTGGACCTGGGTAATCAGACGAGCTCCTCTGCTGCCTCAGTGCCCTGCTCTTAGGGATACACGGCATGTCAGCAACACGTAAAGCTAACACACACCGTACATCTCTAACTCAGACTCTCTCTCTCTCTCTCTCTCTCTCTCTCTCTCTCTACCCACCCCTGTGGTCTTACAGTACGTGGTACCATGGCTTTCTCCCCTAGATGACAAATAGGCCCCAGCGGCCAGGATGGCCAGATTAACTTAAAACCTCGGAGCAGCCGACAGACACAAACAGGATTTATCATGTTCAAGAGAGGCACATCCCCTGTGCCAGAGGTGGATCATAGAAAAATGATGAGGCTTGTAACCATAACATGCTTACGTCAGATGGGCCTGATCGGTGAAGAGACTAGGGTGACCGTACAGGGTAACTTAACATGGAGGCATTTGTTATGAAGCAACACAATCTTGTCATCGTCAATGAGTTAATGATGATTTCAGCTCTAACTTTATGACAGCATAAATCTTGTAATGCACAATGCATTTGGCAAGCTCTCAAACGATTAGCATGAGCCTACCCCTGTGAGGAAGGGTTTTCCTCCGAAAATTTCTACACGCAGTGCATTTCCGACAAGACCCAGCCACCTAACCTCCTTTCCTTGCAAAAAAAAAAAATATTATGCAGTAGCACTAATTTTTAAGCACAGGAATCGTTCTATTTCTGCTGAAGTGAGATTCTGCTCCACAGACTATGGTCGTTCCAGAAATTCAAACCTCATAACATTTCAGCCCAAGCTTATACTAAGCTTGTTAGTATTTCTGATGCTGAGAGTGATATGGCCGCAGCATTACCATAAATCAGCAGAATTAACTATGATCTTCCAACTGCATGTTTAAAAAACTGGCCCACAGAAGTTTGGAAATATGCTGCACAGAATATTATGATAACATGGCCATAATAAGTGTTTATAATCTACTTAGGACCTGGGTTCAAATATATTCTATATTAATGCTTTTCTCAGATTCAAGAAAACTGTTTAACAGTCCTGATGACCAAGTGAAACATGCACATTAAGCTAGGAGGGGATATAGGTGTATTATATGCTAATTTGTCACACAGTGAATCGAGAAAAATCATGAATAATTCATTAATTAGTAATTGCACCAATTAACCAAGTTCTCATACGGTTGTGTGTTTGTTGTTTGCCTCTCAGGTACAACCAAGCCGTGTGTCACACACATGAAAGGGTTTTTTTGTTTTGAAAAAGTCTCAATCGATGTCACTCAGGACAACTTTATAAGACAGGACGGGAATGAATAAGGTCTTTAAATCATACTCATCATAAAAGACCAATAAGGATAATTCTGGGGAAGGTTACCGGCTTTAAAAAGACTCCAGTGTTGACACATACATATCACATTCTGGGATTAGCACTCCATATGCTATAACAAACGTCCCTTTGAAACCTCTGAATCTATACTGGAGGTGCCCAGCCAGAAAATAGCATACTTAGAGACAACAATGGGCTGGTAAGTACCTTAGCAAGGATCAGTGCAGACAGCCCGAACACACAGTACAAAACAATGCATGCATGGCATCTCTGTGTTGGGCTGTGCTGTTTTCAGGAGCCCGAGCAGGAAAACATCATCCCACAGCATCAGAATAAGGACTAGGCTGGTGTGAAGAGCAGGCAGATCACATTGTATGATCTTCTCTAACCCCTACGGCAGGGGAGGCTGGTGGACGTAGAAATCGGAGGACGGGCTCATTGTAATGCATGGAACGGAATGAGGAATGGCGTTTGATCCCGTTCCTATTCTGTTCCATGCATTACAATGAGCCCGTACTCCGATTTCTACCACCACCAGCCTCCCCTGGGTGTACAGACTGAATCACAGAGGACATGGATGATACAATGACTTATGGTTGCGTTTTATCTTACAAGTGAGAAGCAGTATTCTCAGTGCAAGCAGTCATTCTTAATTGTTTAGCAACAAAATAAAGAAAATATTCTTATAGTATGGAGCACTAATATAGACTTTGTTGTACTGTACATAAACAAAAGACAGTTACAAAGTAATTCAAGTCTGTTTTGAAATTGAAATACATATAACATGTAATGCATGGGAAGGTTTTTCAATCAGTTTAATCTTTTGATATGACCCAAATCAGACCATCAGAAAAATTCAAGCTGAAACGTTATTGGACAAAATGAATAGAGATTGTGTTCTGTCTTTAACAGGAGAACGGGGGATTGTTAAGCAGGGGGAGGAGCAAGACTAATGATTTAACAGAAAGCAGCGCATCTCATAAAATCGGGCAGAAAATCCTAATGTCACTTATGTCTGTCTTTAATGCAAACCAAATGAGTCTGTACTGTAATAAGAAGCTTCCCAGAATTAGTTTCCGTTCGCAGAAAATTGCACAAAAAAAAGCTGGTACTTTTATCTATGAATTTCACTCGAGCATAAGCAAAAAAAAAAAAAGAAAACTCATCCTCAGACATTATTTGGTTACGTTCCATCAGTAGGAGAAATAACATTGTGCAAATTCTATGCATGTTAATGATAAATAGGAAATCCACCTGCTTTCAGATAAAATGAGTTTAATTTCCCCTTGCCCAGTGCCTGGTTGGCCCTTCATAAATTACTTATGCACAGCTATTATTAAAATAGGAGTGGAAGCAAATGAGAAAGTGCTCCTATCTCTCTCTCTGTGCTGGGTTTAGGCATGGCAGGGTCGGAGTTAACATACTCAGCATTTCTCTCTGAACAGCCTTCTCTCCTGAAGATGTCCCCCCCCCTCCCTCCCCACCTCCGTGATGCCACCCCCCCTACTCCCTGTCTGTGTGTCCTCTCCCGCCTGACCCTGTGTTTACCAAATTAACCCAAATCTTTTTTTCAGAATTCTGAAGCGTAATGGAATTTGCAGACTTTTTCAATGTGTTTGTTGTATCTGAACGTATTTTGTCGCCTGATTCAAATGTCACTTTTTGCTGAAGGCTACAGCCTGTCCCCAGCCACGGCTGTAGGACTGATTAAGGAAACACATGCAAAAGGCTCAATGGTTGAGAGATATCAATCAAATGTGGGACCCAGAAATGCTTATTATGGCTGTGTGGACATGAAGACAAACACTAGGTAGGGAAATAGGAAAGGAGGGCAAATTCAGAGCGTTTTCACATGTAATGCATTCATTGTAATCTCCCTCTATTAGAATAAATGAACAAATTCCTCTGAACTCAGGTTAGCCTTGAGCAGTTCAACTGTACATCTTCTTTTGATACAAGTATTGTTGAAGGACATTCTGCGAATTCGCTATCTGCCGCTTGAATTCTTCATTCAATGGATGAAACACTAATTGGAATTCAATCAAACACTTTAGGAGACATTTTGACAGAGCAAAAACTGCAGTCTTGTCAAAACAGACTTAATCACTTCAAATACACAGCGTGGCACGGCCACATATCCCAAAACACTTTCAGGTCGAAATAGTTGTCAAATCAATCACTAATTGTCAAATCAATTGGGTTACACTTTTAAAAAAAATGCACTTGTATAGTAAGGCTGAAATTCTAATAAGCACATGTTACATTGTGATGTTGTATTTACAAGGCCATGGAGTATATCAGTAAATTCATTACACAGCTGAGATTGGGACCGTTTTCACAAATCAATTATTACTATGTAACAACATGTTAGTACAGTTCAATAGTAATTACAGCATTACATAGGTACAGTTCAGAGCAACTTAATGTTAAGCCTCCGGGGACAATGTTATCTCAGTACAGGCCAGTTGCACTGCAGGTTTGATTGAACAGTAGCCTGGGTGTATAAGGCTTTAACTTCCTAATTATCCAGGAATGTAAAGGCACCACTTTCATTTTCTTTTCATTCTCAACCCCACCACATTGTCATGCTCTGTGAATTCAATGTAGTACCTTTATTGTAAAAATGAAAGACATCTTTTTTTCACCTAACATTAATTCCAAATGTCTCATCTCCCTCCACGTTCAACTGATTGCCCCGCTGAAGAAGGACTTCTTACGGACGGAAGCACCTCCTTTTGAAAAGGACTCCTGGGTTTCTCATCTAGGAAGTCGGAAAAGGGGAATGAACGATTCCCAAATGCCAAAATCTGCAGCTTCATCAAAGGCAGTCAGGCCTAGCCCACCTCTCAGTCAGAACCTATGGCGCGGGCTCCCTCCATCTCCAAGGACTGAAGGTCCTTCACACACACACACACACACACACACACACACACACACACACACACACACAGAGACAATGTATTGAACATAAACACATGCAACATGATGATCGTCACCTCCTCTCTGTCTATCAAACAAATGACAGTAACTTAGTAGTGAGGCAGACAGGGCTGAGCTGAGCTGAGCTGAGCTGAGTAGGGCCTGTAGTTTAGGGACTTTATCCCGGACTATTAGGCCATCATCAGCACCGATCCGGTAAGTGCTGTCCTCCATCGTATCGCCCTAGTATGGCGATAAGACTGTGTGTGTTGATGCATGCTGAGCTGAAGGCTTCTGTAGGAATGACCTCCGTGTGAACCAACTCTGTTACATTTGCACAAAGCCAGGTAGTGTTTTTCACTCAGATGTGATGTGTCATGAATAGGCCTTTGCGAGGAGAGGATGAACCAGAGGTCAATGCCAGGTGCTCATCTCCCATCTGAAGTGTCTCTGGAGATAAATGTTTTTACCGTCCTTCTATGGAATCTGGAACAATGGAACTACTGAACAGAAATCCAAACACAATTGGAATGAGACATACTATACCTATACGACATGTATGGAATTTTATTTGACTGTGAACACACATGCTAGCACAATACCCACTTGTCAATGTTTTATTTGTCCCTTTATCTCTCTTTGTTTGGTGAAACACTGTTAATGTTAAGGTAGGCCATATTTGATTTGTAGTATTGTGTACAACTAAGGATAAAGGTTCATGAATATTATGAATTCATCAAAACCATTTGATCCAATGTGTTTGAATGAATCATATTTACTGTACTAATATAATGTGTGTATATATATACAGTATATATATATATATATATATATATATATATATATATATATATATATATATATATATATATATATATATATATATATACGATTCATATTATATAGTCATTTGATTTCACAACAGAATTGAAACATTTCAAGACGTCACACTGACATATAATCACATTTAAAAAAAATGTTCAGGATGCAAGTGTGGACCATGAACATGTAATACATATTGATGTGATATAACTATGTTAGAGACTGCCAACATGTTTGGACAGGCAATTCAGTTTCACCAAATATCCATGTAATTGTTGGCCGTATTTGACAGATCACTATGTAGAGCTGGTGTTGCACTGCCATCCAGTGGACAGTATCAGTAGTGGCGGATGTCAGTTGAGATTCACATTTGGTTATTAATCTTTCACTATCAGTGGTCATTTCTTTCATTTCCATTCCAGCCACAACTGTCCCTCTATATTTTTGTCTATCTTGTAATTGTTGAAATAATAAATATATAAAAAAATGCTAATCTGGTCATGTGCGTTAATGAAAGGCTGTGGGACAAAATGTGTGTGTGGGGTTATACAATATATTTGATATATACTCTAGTGCTAGGTATAGAATGTAATTCTTATGACAGGGGTGCCAACTTTATTAAGATGCCCACTAGGACAGAGAAACCCCACAGCACACTCAGGCCTTGAGAGACACTCAACCACCACCATCACCTTATCATCAGAGCCAAGAGTGCCTCACATGCTCATCAGGGGAGGCTGGTGGAGGCAGAAATAGGAGGACGGGCTCATTGTAATGCATGGAATGGAATGAGAACACGTTTGTTTGATACCATTCCTTATTCCATTCCACGCATTACAATGTGCCCGTCCTCCGATTTCTGCCTCCACCAGCCTCCCCTGATGCTAATAGCCAGAGGAATCAGTTTATTAGGACCCATCAGGACATGTCAGAGAGACAGCCTTGGCAGGGTAAATAGCCGTGCCTGTAAATTAGTGAGTAATAATCTCCTGTAATAAGATGAACTGCAGAAACATATCTGTGATGTGGAGAGTAATGATGGACAGACAAGCTGAAGTTAAGCTGAAAATAAGCCACTTGGGCTCCAAAGTTACAGTGCTCTCTCTATCCCTCTGCTAGCATTGCTGTCTGTGTCCAGTTATTAAATCAGGATATTTGACATGAAGTAGCTTACCAATAAGCCATAGGGTTTAAGTATGTGTGTGTGTGTGTGTGTGTGTGTGTGTGTGTGTGTGTGTGTGTGTGTGTGTGTAAGCGTGAGAGACAAGAAATGGAATGTAGTCAAGTAGCAGTAAGAGATGAAGTCACAAAGCTACACAAGAGAACCATCCGTAGAAAATTGATTTGAATTCATCAACACATTCTTTCCTCAGTGACAGCCTATCAATCTAAATAACCTTAACATCCCTCATTCCATTCATTACAATGAGCCCGCCCTCCGATTTCTACCTCCACCAGCCACGCCTGATTGTATGTCAAGGTGAGCGAATACAGGAAGAGTTGTTTTACCAGCTTCCCTGCAGACAGCACAGTGAGCTGAATAAATTCTAGAAATAAACAATAATATTCACTATGCAACCCCATACAAGAGAACATTTCTTTTGACTTGAGGACTTCCAAGGATATCCATTGACAGCCCTAGTTTTCACCCCAACCCTAACCACTTAGCACACCTGATTCTACTACTCAGAACTTGGACATGTCTGAATGTTCATACTACGAGATAGTTAGTAGGCATTTTCAGTATGTACGGTTAGAATGTTTCACAGTATGCAAAATGTACAGAAATTGAGTATGTATAGAATGCCAGTCAATGGATGTCATACTCAATTCGCCTTTCCATGTAGTATGAAATAACTGCACACTATTCAGAAATTCCTTTCCAGTTTCAGTCCCAGTTTAGGCAGTATCGACATTGACGAATTACCATGAACAACATGGCTGAGCTACAGGTGACCGACCGCTCCTATCTGGGCTACTCAACTACGGCCAAGTTCTGGACCAATCCAGGGAAAAATAATTAGGTGGAACAACCCTTTAAGGCAGTGGAGGCTGGTGAAGGTACAAAATCAGAGGACGGGCTCATTGTAATGCATGGAACGGAAGTAGGGGGTCCAACCCAGTACTAGCAAGGAGTACCAAATAAAGTGGCCGGTGAGGAAATTGATATACAGAAAATTGACTTGGTGAACTTGCTCTGAACTTCCTCAGTCAAGAATCCAATCCTTCCAGTAAACATCTTGGCATGTCTCCAAGTAAGAGGTGAAGATACTGAAGTGTACTCACTGTGCATATTACCAGATAAACAGCTAAAGCAACTATCTGTTGTGTAAAAATGTGTCTTAGTCAGAGGGAGTATGCAAGGGAACTGAAATTCCTGCACACATATACAAACCACCTTGACATGAAACCACAACCAGAAAGAGTCAAGAGAGAAGAGGTTCATCAGCGAGTTTATTGAAAAATATGCACAGACATTGCAATGTAAAGCTTAAGTTATTGCGTGTCTTCTTCAAACTATCAACTAACCAGGACAATGGCACGTTTATACTTCAACATATCTGATGAATCTATTTCCTGCTGATGCTTCACTGACATCTACAGATATCTACTGTTTCCAAACGGAACTATTTGAAGGCTGAAGTATGATGCATCTAACATACTACATTACCCATACAGTTCATTTCCAAGCTGTGAGTTGACAGTTAGCATTACTCAACTGTTGAGGGAAAACACATCTAAAAGGTTGACATTGTTTAACCATATCTTATGAACAAGTCTATTGACTTCCCGACACAGACTTCTGTCAGGCTAAAGGCAGAATCTCCATTGATATTCGTCTGAAATCCAAATTTGCAATTAAGAAAAACAAAGGTTTTATTTGTATAAAAATTAACTGAACTAAGGATATGTTATTAAGGCCATTTATCTACCACACAAATAAGACGTTTCAGAGGACAATGCAAGGCTGATAACGCTAACATTGAATTCATCTTGCTTTGGATAGTCTCTGCCATTACAATACCATCAGGCAGCTAATCATGTTCATGACAAAACAACGGTTAAAGTGTCAATCTGAGTTCACTTTCTCGGCTTAACGCATTTCTCCTTCTGAAACTGAGCGATCTGGCTAAAGATATCCAACAGATTGGATGGGAGCTCTTTTTTCGGACTCCCCCCGGCGTCCCGACGTCCCTGACTGTTCCTGGAGCCGTCGGAGGGGAACCTGTAATCTCCCCCATCAGACCTTCGTGTGGCCCTGCTCTCCTCTCCCTTATCTCCCCTCTCTGTGGCCTCATACCTCCCGCTGTCTGACGAGCGGTGAGAAGTGCCACTCCCATATCTGCCTCTATCTGATCGTCTGGAAGCGGAGGTCTGAGCCTGGGTCTGGGTCTGAGAAGGGAGCTCACTGATGGAGTGGCGGTCAGATTTACGGGAGCGCTCGGAGCCGGCTGACGAGGTGGAGAGTTTCCTGTACCTGTTGTGTTTCAACTCCTCCTGTTGGTCCTCCTGGGTTGACCTCCGACTCTGGGAGGTGTCCCGGTCTCTCCCGTTCTCCTCCCTGTCCCCAGCCCCGGCCCTGCTGTCCTGCCTGCCACCCTGGCCTCCTCTCCCATGGCTGCCCTCCCCTGGCTGGGGTGAGCCATCAGAACGCTCCTCGTCCTCCATCCTCCCTCTGCTGTTGTCTGGAGCCTCAGTGGAGGCTGATGACGGAGAGTAGTGGGACTGTGAGCGTCTGCTACTGCCACCAGCCTTGCTGTGAGGATCACTAGGCTCCTCGGGCCCCTCAAAATGCCTTTCCAAGCTGAGCCTACGGTTGAGGAAGGAGGCGGAGGTGTTAGGTGGGGCTGGGTACCACTCGTCCTCCTCCTCCTCGTCTTTCTCCTTGTCTCCATCATCACCTATGACGATGACGTCCCGGGAAGAGACCCTGCGCTGGCTTTTAGTTCCCCTGGACGACCGGCGGTGCTTTCCCTTCTTTTTCTTACTCTTCCTCCGACCGGAGGTGGAGGAGGTGTGGTTGGATGAAGACGAGGAAGAGGAAGAAGACGTTGATGAAGAGGAGGAGGATCTCCTCTGTTTTCTTTTCATCCTAGAGAGGGGGATATGACAAAGACTGAGTTAGCGGGCTACCAGCACATCGGTCTTACCGATCAAGAAAATGTGTCTGTCTAAACACTGTCTTAGTTAAGCAACTTCACTGACGATTCACTGACATTTCACCAAGTGAAGTTATGTGTATGTGTTTTGGCTTTTTCCAGACAAAAGCCGCGCCGGGAGAATTGTCATTACCATGGTTACCATACCGACCTTGGATTGGTGTGTGGGTTTACCTTTTCTCTTCTTTTAAGATCTTACGCAATTTTTCTGCGCTCGTCTCGACACTCTTAGCTTTCTGCAGCTCCTTAGCTGCTGCCTCTTCCCTCAGTTGAACCGCTCTCTTTAAGGCAGTTTATCAGCACAGTACAAGTAGCACCCGTTCCCAAGACAAAACACCAATAGACAATGCACAGAGGAGGAGGAACCCAGGAGTGCATTCATTCCCATTCATTTGACGGTAGTGGCACAAAGAGAGAGGAATATAGATTGCACATTCACATTCAGGTTTACCATGATCCAGAAATCACAGTAGCAGGCAGACAACAAAAAGCATTTAAAAAATTATTTTTTTTTATAAATTCCCCAGAATTTCCCCAAAAGGGTAAGAAATAGTTTCCATGGAGACCAGGTCCAGAGTACAAACCGTGTCCATTCCGGTTGGAAGGTTGTTGTTGTTGTTGTTGTTGTTTTTCCCCCGGATAGACAGGCAACAATCAGGGCAGCCGGAAGGTCAAGGGGCGGAGTCCCAGATCACAGAGACACGCACAGACACAACACTTCATCAGAATTACAAAACAAACAGGGCTACTCACTTCTACAAACTACCAGTGTCACTCAATGCACATACAGCACTCCACGAAAGCTATGATGGATCCTTTAGTCCGAAGCTCAGCAACAAATGACACTCATGAAAAACAAGATCAATTCTTGGGAGCGCTAACCCAGTAGTGAGTGCTAGAGGCATTTGGTCGTCATGGGTAGCCACCTGTGGTCAACATATAGCGGTCAGATTCCCTGTTCAGGGCCAGCTCACCTGGATTAGCAGCTGGATCTTCCGCAGGGCTTCCTGGGCCTCATGGTAGGAGTCGTCCAGGGTCAGGGCTCTCCTGTACAGACCCTCCGCTGTCACCAGCTTCTCCTCCTCCTCCAGCCTGGGACACAACACAGAGGGAACAGTCAGGAATACCATACCAGCCCCTACTAACCCCAAATGTGTACACTGTGGAGTATGTAGAATGAAGTGATTCTCAGGTGACCAGCACTCCTGTCCAAACCACAGACTTTCCTTGAAACCCACATCATCCCCTAGCTAGCCCCTACCTCCTAACAACCTAACAAGGGAACAAAGTTGCACAGCAAGATTGGCACAAATAACATATGCATGAATAGCACAAATAGGAGGGGTGATTACAGCTATTGCAATGATCAGAATGCACTGTTGCTGGCATCATATGTAATACTCGTTTTTCTTTAGCAAAAAAAAAAAAAGCCAATAAAATAATTAGAATACATTAATTTCACTGTGATGTATTTTTGAGAGGTTTATAATAGTCAGGGATGCACTGCTCTGTTGAAAAAAACACTGATGTTCAATAACCTTGTACTGTGAGATTATTTGAAGGTCTCCATTCTCCACAATAAGAAAGTTAGTGGTGCTTGTTACTGGTATAATCAAATTGGTTATGAGAGATAAGTAGTGTAAATGCATACAGTGGTTTCCTGTGTGTGTGTGTGTGTGTGTGTGTGTGTGTGTGTGCCCATCCCTGCCTTAGGGTTAAGGGTTTTCACTTGACTGCACAAACTGGTTTATGTGGGGCCATCACTGTCAATTCCACAATACAGACACGAACTGAAACCACACGATTGACAGGTGAACAAGGAAGTAGCAGAGAGACAAAGACTTACTGGCCACCTCTCTCCACCAGTGTCTGGCAGAGGTACTTCTTAGCGTTCCTGTGTGTCGGGCAGGTCTCCAGCGCCAGCTCAAAGTCTCCTATTGCTTTCACCACACTCCCTTTGTTGGCATAGCTGGTAAGTGACGAATGACAGGTTTTTGGCCCATATTGCTTAGTTGAATTGTACATTGACTACATTTCTCCAACTACAGCTCAACAAGTTCAGGCTTCAGACAGCCATTGGTGGGTGGCTGGACATACCGTGGGTAGAGGACGATTAGAGATTACATAAATCAAATCCACTGTTCTAGTTGTATTTTCTAACAGAGTGTAATTAGAGGAATGTTAGAATTGAGTGAAAGGTCCATCATGGATGGACTGGATCGGACCTGGAAGAAATCAGGAGGGGCTCATTCCTTTCCATGCATTACAATGAGCCCGTCCTCCGATTTCTACCTCCACCAGCCTCCCCTGGGGGGGTACTCACAGTGCACCACGGGCTACGAGAGCCTCCACATTGTTAGTGTCTATCTCCAAGGCCTTGTTGTATTCATTCATAGCCTGTACATGCCGGCCAGACTTGAAGTGGTCCACACCAGCCCTCACACTGAAACACAGACATACAGTATGTATTTACTTAAAGCAGAATTTCACTCCAAATTTACTCCAAAACTATTTTTTGTGAGGAATCGGCACCTCGTACTAACATCCGACGACAAATACTTGAAACTATTTGAGGTACGCTTTGCATTTAACATTGGTCGACATTGGACCAGCAGCTGTTACTGTATTAAATGTCAAACGATCTCCAAATGTCAACGTGTGAAGTATGTTCCGTGTCCATACCATTTCAGAGCCCAGGATGCAGACTGCTTCTTTCGGATCGTTGTGGCAAAGTCCTCCTCCAGGAAGTGTTTGCTTTCAAAGAAGAGAGACCCCAAAACAGTCAACATACGGACGGATGGAGCTACTGATTACAGGGGGCTAGGACGAGCAGTACTGTACCAATGTCTATGCTTGGTGCCTTTGTTCTGGTTGTGCAACCTCTAAAACAGCAGATTATATGAGATCCAACCTGACAAAGCAGATGGGAAAAGCGTTGTTCATTCCAAGATTTTTTTTTAGCTAAGGTCGGTCGTTGTCCTTTAAGTGTGCGATTTCTCCTTGTAAGAGCGGACACCACATTCAGTGAATCTCGCCTGTAAAGCCTGCATCGGTATGTTGTCTCTCCTGCAGGTCTCCTCAACTCAATGTCAGAGTACACAGAGTCAAGAAGACGAGAAGAGGAAGCTGCTGTAGACTATAAGCTAAAGTCTGTACGTCACAAACCACAGATTGTAAACATAACTGGAGACACTTGTCATTTTTGGAGACAGATGTCACTGTTATGCGTGCGAGCAAAATAAAGCAATCGGAGAGGTTGCTAGCAAACGGTAAATATGTTCTGGTTTTATAAAAGGTTGCAGGTAAGGTCAGTTTTGGAATTTACTACGCTGACTCTCTTTTGCTAGCACTTGGCCTGTCTCCCCAAATGACAAATGTCTCCAGTTTTGTTTACATTTTGCAGTTTGTGACCTATGGGCTTCTCCTCAATGTCAGAGTAGAGAGACGCCCTTTCTCAACTGTCAGAAACTTGATTCCTTGCATCCTCTCCTCCATCCTCTATTCGCCTTCTATTCAAAATGCATTGGAGGAAAATAACTAGGTTCCTCCCCTTAGATATTCTCCTCTAATAATTTTTGAGAAGGAAGTGAGTGGAGGACGGAAGAGAAGGCACAAGTAATCGAGTTTCTAACAATTGAGAAAGGGCCAAGTCAAGAAGATGAGGAGAGGAAGCTACTGTAGACTATTGGGATGCACCCCAGGTCTCCTTACCTCTGTAGGCCTCTCATGACAGATGGAGGTTGTGTGTCACTGACCCCCATCTTTCCCAAGAGATACTGCACTATGGATGGGTTGGAGTAGCCAAGAGAACTCTTCATCACCCTCTGGTAGGTCTCAGTGCTGTCATTGGCGACCCTCCCACTGCGACTGGGAAACACAATTAAAACACAGTCAGTAAAAACAACTATTTCACCAGAGGCTATTGCTGAATCCCAAGTAGGCCCCCCCCCCCCCCATCACCACTCCTGTCGATCTGAAAATATTTGATGGGTATAAGCAAGATGACGGAAATGCTGACTTGTTTATCAAAAGGCAAGATGGAGAAATTACCATATTGTTCATTCCTATTCATTTCCTTTCAGATCTACAGTGGCTGTCGAGTGGCTAGTAGGGGCCAAAAGTCTCCCTTACGTGTAGTGAAGTGGAAGTTCCTCTTTGCTGAGAACACCCAGCTTCAGACTGGTCAGGTTGGGGGAGACGGAGGAAGGCTGGAGTGAGATGGTGATCTTCTCATGGTACCGGTCAATATCCTTCACTCCAGCTGGAATGGAATAGAACATAATGGGAACAGGAAAAACATAATTAGACCATTTCCGCTCAACACTCATGTCCGCACGCACACACTAGTTTGTTGACATAACTAGCGTTCATTCACCTCTTATTAAATCTCCAATCTGGTAGTAAGATAGTGGATCATCATGGTTGCCATTGGAGGGAACATCTCGTATGGGACACAGAGCCTAAGGAGGGAGGGAGAGAGAGGGAGAGAGAGAGAGAGAGAGAGAGAGAGAGAAGCGAGACCTGTTCAGGTGCTCCCACCCATCCCTTCAACACACACCTCAATTTCAACACAAAATCATTTTTGATGTACATCTAAAAAATGATGGGAAGAATCCGTCGGCCGAGTCAACAGTCACCCTGCATGGCCAGCAGTCGTACCGTGAGCTCCAGGTCCTCTATGTCTCTCTCCAGTCCTCCCCCCATGCAGAGGAGTGTGAGGAAGAAGCCAAAGTCTCTGATGGAGTTGATCCTGCCGATGACCACGTCTCCTCTTTCCATGTCCATGAAGAACAGGTTCCTGCGCTCCTCATAGGAGACTTCCATGAACAGCTCCAGAGGGGGCATGATGGCATAGGGCTCTAGCAAGAGGGGATACTGGCATTAGGCCATACACACGGATGTGCACACACACACACACACACACACTTTTTATTTCTACCTCTTTCCTCTTCCTCCAACACCTCCTCCACCAGTGTATTGGACTTCCATGAAGGTGCAAAGAGGATGTCCGCTTTCCTTGCGATGAACTGCTCGACTAAGGCATTGTCCCCTCCAACTCTCCTATAGAGGACGAGCACAGCACACTGACTCAAACTATATGCATTTGCATGTGTTTATAGTGGTGGTAGATTTCCATGACACTATGTTAGCTGATCAAACAAACATTCATTCATTATAAGGAATTATGAGCTCCCCCGCCCCTTTTTTATTGTTACTATTCTCCATGTATTTTACCTTTCAAAGTTGGCTTTGGACAAATCTGAAACAATAGCCTTGAAATCTGGATTTTCACTCTGTTCACATTTCAGACGGGAAAACAGAGATTGTCCGTGGTATGACAGAGACTGCCTCAGTAAATCTCTATCCATGTTCAATTCTCGACCCTTATAGTTTAATTGTAATGAACACAGCAGTCTGTAAAGAGAGGAAAAACAAAGTTATCAAAGTGAAATGACAGCCACCCCACCTCTCACGTCACACAGCAAGAAAGAAAATTAGCAAACGCACCAGTTGGAAGATAACTAGCTAGCTAAGCTTAGTAATACGTTATGTATTTAATTCAATTGTAAAGGTAGTAGGTGTGGACATGAGCTATTTGGCTAGCCTTTTAAGACGCTTGAACCCTTGCTTGAGGGTTTCGTGACGATGCCAACGTTAGCTACCTAGCAAATATTAGCTAGCCAGCCAGCGAGCATAGCTACCTACTGCTGCACAAAGTCGGCACCGCAGACAGTGGTTACAGTACAATACTCACCGAATCCCGGTGATTCAACGCCATCTGCTCCATAATTCACAACCTGAGCAATATTTTCCGAAACATTATTTTGACATAGCTCTAAAAGCATGCTAACAAGTCTGGAACGGAACTTCAATTATAGTGTTACAATTATTATTGTCCCATGAGAAACAAGGTACTGTTACAATTGGGAACCTATGGCAACATTGTTCTGACACAAACCTCTGAGTAATATAGCCTGTGCAACAAGAATCATCATTCATTCAACAAAAATACATAACGACTTTCCAATTGTTACATTATTACAAATGTCCTAAAAAAGTCATTCTGATATAATTAAAACAAGAATCCTGTATGTCTCATTGTAATAAAGTGATAATATGTATGTATGTGAATTATCATTAATAATTCCCACCAAATCATTGTCCTTCCTTAACAGTTTTCCTGACCCCAACCCTCAAGCTCAGACAATATCCTGAATCGGGGCTCCTCTGAGGAGTAATGTCAACAGAAATGTGATTATTATGTCATTGTAGATAATATGTGAAATGACAATAATGCTGAGCTAATGACCACCCTGAAGTTGATGGTTGAACTATAACATTTATTTTTCACTGTCATGTTGAGTTTGGCCCAACAATAACATTGGGATCTAATATAATGAGAAAATACACTGTTATAAAATTGCATGTCAGTAGTGAAAGGCATACAGTATCCCGTCCAATGATTGCAGTGTATGAATTATGAGTCTCAAAAATGGTTTGGGAACCAGTTTTGTGACATTCTTGTCTCTACAGCTTCAGGAAATACTTGTCACAATTTGTCACACAGAATTTCACCTGTCCCTCCTTCAGTTAAAGAGAAGTAAAGATGTGATCAAAACCTACATTAGCCTGTACCCTCCTGAAAGGAAACATTGTTGCTAAGAGACTTCAACATCATCATCATCATCATCATGAAAAGCAAGATGTTTTGTCTTCTACTTTTGACTGGATTTGTCTGTATGTCTGCAGGACAAAGCTCAAGTAAGGAAGTTTAATATCACTATTGTTTTTATTGGCTTGATAATCAATCTATATTTTTTGGAATGTATTGTTTACTCTATGTAGCACACTCTGACTGTAAGGTTAACTGTAAAGGGATCTGTCACAATAGTTTTACTTAATGTGCAAGTGTGCTGTATGTACTTAGAACACAATATGTTATTGATCATTTGTTGTGGTAGCCTAATGTTTGAAAATAAAAGTGTTATTATGTTAAAAATGGTTCATGAAAAGCACAAGGTCAGAAAAACTGGCCTTATATAACCTTTTTGTTGTCAAAGATCTTTTTGTTGTCAAAACTTGCCACACAACCAAGTTGGGTGGAGTTAATTTTCAATACAGTATGGCTGGACACATATACAGTAATATACTGTATGTGAGTAACTCATGATAAAAGGTTGTTAGATCATGTTATGAATAATATCATATCGTACTAACACAATGCAATATTTTTACTTAGCAGCCATAGCTCCAGGTATTACTACTACTACAACACCAAATACAACAACATCAACTACGAGAACTTCAACTACTACAACAGCAGCTCCAATTCTTACAACAGCAGCTACAACTACTACAACTGCAGCTCCAACTACTACAACTGCATCTCCAACTACTACAACTGCAGCTCCAACTACTACAACTGCATCTCCAACTACTACAACTGCAGCTCCAACTACTACAACTGCGGCTCCAACTACTACAACTGCATCTCCAACTACTACAACAGCAGCTCCAACTACTACAACAGCAGCTCCAATTCTTACAACAGCAGCTCCAACTACTACAACTGCAGCTCCAACTACTACAACAGCAGCTCCAACTACTACAACTGCATCTCCAACTACTACAACTGCATCTCCAACTACTACAACTCTATCTCCAACTACTACAACAGCAGCTCCAACTACTACAACTGCATCTCCAACTACTACAACTCTATCTCCAACTACTACAACAGCAGCTCCAACTACTACAACAGCAGCTCCAACTACTACAACTCTATCTCCAACTACTACAACTGCAGCTCCAACTACTACAACTGCGGCTCCAACTACTACAACTGCATCTCCAACTACTACAACAGCAGCTCCAACTACTACAACAGCAGCTCCAATTCTTACAACAGCAGCTCCAACTACTACAACTGCAGCTCCAACTACTACAACAGCAGCTCCAACTACTACAACTGCATCTCCAACTACTACAACTGCATCTCCAACTACTACAACTCTATCTCCAACTACTACAACAGCAGCTCCAACTACTACAACTGCATCTCCAACTACTACAACTCTATCTCCAACTACTACAACAGCAGCTCCAACTACTACAACAGCAGCTCCAACTACTACAACTCTATCTCCAACTACTACAACTGCATCTCCAACTACTACAACTCTATCTCCAACTACTACAACTGCAGCTCCAACTACTACAACTCTATCTCCAACTACTACAACTGCAGCTCCAACTACTACAACTCTATCTCCAACTACTACAACTGCATCTCCAACTACTACAACTGCATCTCCAACTACTACAACTGCAGCTCCAACTACTACAACTGCGGCTCCAACTACTACAACTGCATCTCCAACTACTACAACTGCATCTCCAACTATTACAACTGCAGCTCCAACTACTACAACTCTATCTCCAACTACTACAACAGCAGCTCCAACTACTACAACTCTATCTCCAACTACTACAACAGCAGCTCCAATTCTTACAACAGCAGCTCCAACTACTACAACAGCAGCTCCAACTACTACAACTGCATCTCCAACTACTACAACTCTATCTCCAACTACTACAACTGCAGCTCCAACTACTACAACTGCATCTCCAACTACTACAACTCTATCTCCAACTACTACAACAGCAGCTCCAACTACTACAACAGCAGCTCCAACTACTACAACTGCATCTCCAACTACTACAACTCTATCTCCAACTACTACAACAGCAGCTCCAACTACTACAACAGCATCTCCAACTACTACAACTCTATCTCCAACTACTACAACAGCAGCTCCAACTACTACAACTCTATCTCCAACTACTACAACAGCAGCTCCAACTACTACAACAGCAGCTCCAACTACTACAACTCTATCTCCAACTACTACAACTGCATCTCCAACTACTACAACTCTATCTCCAACTACTACAACTGCATCTCCAACTACTACAACTCTATCTCCAACTACTACAACAGCAGCTCCAACTACTACAACAGCAGCTCCAACTACTACAACTCTATCTCCAACTACTACAACTGCATCTCCAACTACTACAACTCTATCTCCAACTACTACAACTGCAGCTCCAACTACTACAACTCTATCTCCAACTACTACAACTGCATCTCCAACTACTACAACTGCATCTCCAACTACTACAACTCTATCTCCAACTACTACAACTGCATCTCCAACTACTACAACTCTATCTCCAACTACTACAACTGCATCTCCAACTACTACAACTCTATCTCCAACTACTACAACTGCATCTCCAACTACTACAACTGCATCTCCAACTACTACAACTCTATCTCCAACTACTACAACAGCAGCTCCAACTACTACAACAGCAGCTCCAACTACTACAACAGCAGCTCCAACTACTACAACTGCATCTCCAACTACTACAACTCTATCTCCAACTACTACAACAGCAGCTCCAACTACTACAACAGCAGCTCCAATTCTTACAACTGCATCTCCAACTACTACAACTGCATCTCCAACTACTACAACTGCATCTCCAACTACTACAACTCTATCTCCAACTACTACAACTGCATCTCCAACTACTACAACTGCAGCTCCAACTACTACAACAGCAGCTCCAACTACTACAACTCTATCTCCAACTACTACAACAGCAGCTCCAACTACTACAACAGCAGCTCCAACTACTACAACTCTATCTCCAACTACTACAACTGCATCTCCAACTACTACAACTGCATCTCCAACTACTACAACTGCAGCTCCAACTACTACAACAGCAGCTCCAACTACTACAACAGCAGCTCCAACTACTACAACTCTATCTCCAACTACTACAACTGCGGCTCCAACTACTACAACTGCATCTCCAACTACTACAACTGCATCTCCAACTACTACAACTCTATCTCCAACTACTACAACTGCATCTCCAACTACTACAACTGCATCTCCAACTACTACAACTGCATCTCCAACTACTACAACTCTATCTCCAACTACTACAACTGCATCTCCAACTACTACAACAGCAGCTCCAACTACTACAACTGCATCTCCAACTACTACAACTCTATCTCCAACTACTACAACTGCATCTCCAACTACTACAACTGCATCTCCAACTACTACAACTGCATCTCCAACTACTACAACTGCATCTCCAACTACTACAACAGCAGCTCCAACTACTACAACTGCATCTCCAACTACTACAACTGCATCTCCAACTACTACAACTGCATCTCCAACTACTACAACAGCAGCTCCAACTACTACAACTGCATCTCCAACTACTACAACTCTATCTCCAACTACTACAACTGCATCTCCAACTACTACAACAGCAGCTCCAACTACTACAACTCCAACTACTACAACAGCGGCTCCAACTACTACAACAGCAGCTACAACTACTACAACTGCAGCTACAACTACTACAACAGCAGCTACAACTACTACAACAGCAGCTCCAACTACTACAACTCCAACTACTACAACTCTATCTCCAACTACTACAACAGCAGCTCCAACTACTACAACAGCAGCTCCAACTACTACAACAGCAGCTCCAACTACTACAACTGCAGCTCCAACTACTACAACTGCAGCTCCAACTACAACAACTGTGGCTCCAACTACCACAACTGAGGCTCCAACTACTACAATAATCACTACCCCATATGAAGGTATGTTGTATATTATGCTTTGAGCATTATACAGTGCATTCGTAAAGTATTCAGACCCCTTCACTTTTTCCACATTTTGTTATGTTACAGCCTTATTCTAAAATGGATTCAATTAATTTTTTTCCTCATCAATCTACACACAATACCCCGTAATGACAAAGCAAAAACGTGTTTGCTAATTTATTGAAAATAAAAAACTGAAATATCACATTTACATAAGTATTCAGACCCTTTGCTATGACACTTGAAATTGAGCTCAGGTGCATCCTGTTTCCATTGATCATCCTAGAGATGTTTCAACGACTTGATTGGAGTCCACCTGTGGTAAATTCAATTGATTGAACATGATTTGGAATGGCACACACCTGTCTATATAAGGTCCCACAGTTGACAGTGCATATCAAAGAAAAAACCAGGCCATGAGGTTGAAGGAATTGTCAGTAGACCTCAGAGACAGAATTGTGTCGAGGCACAGATCTGGGGAAGGGTACAAAAAAATGTCTGCAGTATTGAAGGTCCCCAAGAACACAGTAGCCTCCATCATTCTTAAATGGAAGAAGTTTGGAAGCACCAAGAATCTTCCTAGAGCCGACCGCCCGGCCAAACTGAGCAATAGGGGGAGAAGGGCCATCGTCAGGGAGGTGACCAAGAACCCAATGGTCACTCTGACAGAGCTCCAGAGTTCCTCTGTGGAGATGGGAGAACCTTCCAGAAGGACAACAATCTCTGCAGCACTCTACCAATCAGGCCTTTATGGTAGAGTGGCCAGACGGAAGCCTTCCTCAGTAAAAAGCACATGGCAGCCCGCTTGGAGTTTGCCAAAAGGCACCTAAAGGACACTCAGACCATAAGAAACAAGATTCTCTGGTCTGATGAAACCAAGATTGAACTCTTTGGCCTGAATGCCAAACGTCACGTCTGGAGGAAACCAGGCACTGCTCATCACCTGGCCAATACCATCCCTACGGTGAAGCATGGTTGTGGCAGCACCATGCTGTGGGGATGTTTTTCAGCGGCAGGGACTGAGAGACTCGTCAGGATCGAGGGAAAGATGAACGGAGCAAAGTATAGAGAGATCCTTGATGAAAACCTGCTCCAGAGCACTCAGGACTTCAGACTGAGGCGAAGTTTCACCTTCCAACAGGACGACAACCCTAAGCATACAGCCAAGACAATGCAAGAGTGGCTTCGGGACAAGTCTCTGAATGTCCTTGAGTGGCCCAGCCAGAACCCGGACTTGAACCCGAACAAACATTTCTGGAGAGACCTGAAAATGGCTGTGCACCGACGCTCCCCATACAACCTGACAGCGCTTGAGAGGATCTGCAGAGAAGAATGGGAGAAACTCCCCAGATACAGGTGTCATACCCAAGAAGACTTGAGGCTGTAATTGCTACCAAAGGTGCTTCAACAAAGTACTGAGTAAAGGGTCTGAGTACTTATGTAGATGTGATTTCAGTTTTTTATTTTAAATAAATTGGCAAACATTTCTAAAAACCTGTTTTGGCTTTGTATGTATGGGGTATGGTGTGTAGATTGATGAGGGGGAAAAAAACAATTTAATACATTTTAGAATAAGGCTGTAACATAACAAAATGTGGAAAAAGTGAAGGGGTCTGAATGCACTGTATACTGTACCTAGATCATCCTACAGTACACAACGGCTTAATAATGTTCATTGGATATTGCCAATTCTCACTTCATAAGTAATTAATTTAACTGTCAATAACATGCATATTTTCTTACAAACTCATAAGTTAACTCATCCTTGTTAATCAGTTGATATTTGTGAATAGTGTACTGTCTCTAACCTAGGTCACCTAGCTAGACTAGTCTTGAATCTTTCCCTGACTGCTGATATCACTCATCCACAGCTCTCACAACGTTTGCCCATGCACAAGTTCAGATAACCTCTATAGGAAGACTAAGCAATGAAACGGTCATTGGCGAGATTGAAAAGGTAAGTTGACTTTGATCTGTCCCTCTGTGTCGTCTGTCTACCTATTCCTATACTCCAAGTTTGTGGATGTGTGTCTATACCTCCATTGATTTTGAATCAAAATAGTTAAGGTTTCCTGTAAAAAAAATAAACATGAAAAAGTAAGATTCCAGTTGAAATCTATTTATTTCTTGTTTCAGTACTTCAGGAGCATTCAACTAAATGGAACCATTAGGGTCACGGTGAGAAGAATACAAGAAACCACAACTCCTACAATCACAACTACTACAACTCCAACACAAATGACTCCAACTCCTACAACTCCAACACAAATGACTCCAACTCCTACACAAATGACTCCAACTCCTACAACTCCAGCCCAAATGACTCCATGATCCACTGTCACTTTGGATCAAGATGTCAGATATTATTATTATTAACTCCCCCTACTACAACAATTCAACAGTGAAGCAGCAAATTAATCAGCCATAATATAACATCAATTTTGTCCAATCAATTAATTGAAATTAAGCATTATACCACATTATCTAAGTATTGTCTTAACTTGTTGGAGGATGCATGACAGCAGTGATCTGTACTGTAGGTATTTTATTCTTTATTTTCACAGTATTGTTGATTTTACTACAATCAAATATTCAATGTTTGAATTAATAAACATTTGTCACTCAAAATATAAAAAAAAAACATTTATTGTGTATTATAATTAAAAATACATACATTGAATGTTAAAATAACATTTCGATCTTTTGCATAGTTTAGATGGATAAGTATGGATGTTAATATGCAATGGATCTACTGGTATGTCATCAAATTTGAACAGCAATATCACAAATTACAGTACATTGAGCACAAATTAAATGCAGTCTGTTTCCATCAATTGTTATGGTTGAGTGTCAGTAATAAAAGAAGAAAGAGGCCATTTGCAAAACAAATAACATTTCAGACTGGCAAACCATTAGGCATGCCATTGAGCAGCCATCAGAAAGCTGTTCATGCCTGAATTCCTCTCTATCAAATCCTGCGTGCCAATTCTCCACCTTTCTCACAAAGTATGCACTTGTACGCTACCTCAAAGGTCTACAGCAGGGGAGGCTGGTGGAGGTAGAAATTGGAGGACGGCCCCTGGGACCCTTACTCATTCCATTCATTGTATTACAATGAGCCCGTCCTCCGATTTCTACCTCCACCAGCCTCCACTGACAGTAAAAGCATATGATTTGGGGGGGGGGTTCTCAAATACACACTCCAGGATGAGGGTGGACAATGGGACGCAGCAAAACAATAGTTATGGCTTGACTGTTCACTGGCTGAGAGAAGAGCAGTCTGTATGAAGGTCTCCGAACCCTAGTGATTCCTGTACTGCTCTCGCCAGCATGTCTCTGAGTGCTGCAGGACTGGCCATGTCTCGGGGGAGGAAGAGTTCCAGAGCGCACGTGGAGGCATGTGGCAGGCGGACACTGGGCGTGCCCGGGTCCTGGCTGTAGAAGCGCATGCAGAGATGACGGGGAAACCCCAGAGGTGGAAGATGTTCTGCTCCCGTGATGAAGGCCAACAGGTCCCCGAATGACAAGGCAGTTTGGTTCTCTGAGATTTGATAAAACATAGGTTTCAATGAAAGTAGTCAAGCAACTGTCATTCATACTTCTCTTCAAATGTGTCTTGGTTTACTTTTTGTGCCATTGAATCAGCATATATTTCTTCCAATTACAGTTGTACGAAATGTACAAGTCAAACTACAGTATATCCAGATTATATTTCATCCTCCAATGTATTTTCAACAACAGATCTGAGACTTGAGGCAGAAACATGACACACTAACGCTCATTACAGCGGCAGCATGTGTAGAAGATATGAATTAGGTAGATGTATACACGTGATCTGAAGCAGAAGCTAGCCAGCCTCGACCTACCATTGACCATGATGAGAACACTCTCCCAGGAGTCGACAGTGGTCTCCTCGGTTGGTCTGAGGTGTGACTCCTGTGGGCTCCAGGCCACCTCTAGCAGGCCTCTGAACTGGTCCAGAGATAGGGGCTGCTGAGGGTCTGTCATGACAGGCAGGAATGCAGCAGAGTGGGCCTTCATCAAGTCCCACAAGCCCCCACAGCTGTTCAGCCCCTCCGTGAACTGGGAGATCATGCTTGCCACCCTGGGAAACAACATAGATTTAATGAGAAAGATTAGAGGAACTTTGTCTATTCTCCACAGAAATTGTATTCATCAATGAAGTTATGACGACATTCCATTTACAAATTACATATTGCAGTCGTTCAATCAAAGCAAGACAATTCAACCTGTCTGATATCATTTTGTTATGATTTGAATATATTTCATTTACAGTTTTAAATTTCAGGCCATACCGACGGGCTCAAGTTGGGCCTGATTGTCTGACAATGGTGAAGGGGCCATGACATTAACTCACCAACTGCCAAAGAGCTCTAACCAGCTGGAGTCCCAAGTGTTTTATGTGGTATTTACCTAGCAACAATACTTTGATTGGCTACAAAATGAGCCGCATCATTTATGCATTTCTGGTGACTAAAGTCACCCTTGGCAAACCAATGATGACAATTTGGGTGACTTCATTCACCCTCGGCACTAAATGAGTTTAGCAGCAGATTACAGTCAACGTTGAAACGTTGGAGGTGTTTATTAATTAACATATGGACAACGCTTTAGCATGTTGTTCTCCCACCTGTGGTAGATGTAGTGCCTTACGACACGGCGGTAGATAGAGGACAGGTCTTTGGACGGGGCAGTGTAGATCCCTGGGAGGCCGCAGCCTGCGATCCACTCACACAGGCCTGGACTCAGATTCTGGACATTGGTGCAGCTCCTGAGCTATAACATACACATCATCATACGAGTAAACTAGGGAGGGATTTTATGGACCGATTGTCAGACTGCAATATACTGTACCAAAACGTAGGTGCAGCTCTATACAGTACATAACATTCTACCATGTTCTAACACTGCACCCTACTGAAAGAGTCCCATGTGTGGCAGGGGAGGCTAGTGGAGGTAGAAATCGGAGGACGGGCTTGTTAATGCATGGAAAGGAATGGAATGAGGAATGTTACCAAACACATTTGATTTCAATCCTCATTCCATTCCATGCAATACAATGAGCCCGTCCTCTGATTCAGCCATCCCAGCCTCCTGTGTATGATAGTACTGTAGGTGAATGTCATGGTGATTTGCAGGCCCCAAGTTCAAATAGCCTGTTTGGAATACGAGGTCGGTGCTAACCACCAGAAAAGCTATAGTACATCAAGCACTGCTCAAGTATTTGAAAAGATTTCAGATGCTATTTGAACTGAGATCTGGTGATTCAACGGGGTCTTTGTCATACCTGCTGCAGCCGTATCTGTACATCCACGTCAGTGATGTCCCTCCAGGGGAAGTCCTCCAGGTCAGGGCTGAGACCACACATCAGCTGGTAGAGGGCTGGGTGTAGACAGCGTGGGCCCGGACCCCCGTGGACCAGCGCCCAGGCAACCATCACCCCAGCAGAGTGGTACCTCCGCTCCTCCAGAGCTGCCTGGTCATAGGCCAGCAGGAGATGCCCAGGATGGCCCTCTAGGATGGGGCTCTGCTGCAGCTGCAACAGAAGCAGTCTGGAGAAGAGGGAGAAACACTGGGTTGTGAAGAGGAAAATGCAGTCTTATGAATCTGAGGCCTCAGATTGTTTACATCATGTGACATTTCATTCATTCCAGAAGAAACTTTGTGGGCTTGCACAGTCTTATTTTGGTAGTGGAAAAGGTTTAGACATGTCAATACATAGATAGATTTGCTGGGTAGTTGAAAGAAAGTGAGAGTCTTACTATGTTAGCAGAGTTTTTGGAGTTACAAAAAAAAAAAAAAATCGAATCTTAATCGTTTTAAAAGTTGAATGGGTATCAGAAAGCTTTTATCAGGGTTGATGATTTTCTGTGTCGTTGAAAGAAAGTGAGATAGGAATAGAGGAAGAGAGGATGGATAAATGAGAGAGGGGAGGTATAGAAAGATCAAAACAATTAAGAGGTTAATCAGTATGCGTTATATACTGAGTGAAGCAGTAGTGACTGGTGAAAGGAAGAAAGGATGATGCTTGGTAGGTTAGACAGATATAAGGCTGGAAAGATAGAAGGTTAGACAGATAGTATGTTAGAAGGACATAGATAGATAGATAGATAGATAGATAGATAGATAGATAGGATAAGCCTGGGGTAGTTCAGTGGATTGGGTAGAGGGTTGGTTGGTTAAGAGGTTGAGAGTGGTTTCAGTAGGATAGCATTTACAAAATTACACTGAATGGCCCAATTTTTACAAAACTATGGTGAAAGATGCATCTTGTCATAGAGATTCTTCAGGAGTTTCGAGGTGATGCCAATTCATCATTAAAAACATCATAATAGGGTGCAAAGTGGAGAGCTAGGAGTGTAGCCTAATACAGTAGACATATAGGGTTAGGGTTAGGCCTTATGAATTTGGAAATAATATTTTGGGTGGTTTCCACGTGTATATGATGTCAGGTGGTCAAACTGGTAAAACCTGGTTTTAAACTATTCAGCTATTTGTAACTCAAAAACTCCAACCCGTGACTTGGCCTTCAGGGTGTCATTCCAGTACAACCAGAACTCCAGTACTACCTCGCTTACTGGCACTTCTACATCATCAATGCCTTAAGTACGTACGTGACAAGTGCTGTCAACTTCACATCACCATGTCTGCAGAATTCTTGCTATGCGTAAGCCGAAGGGTAACTGGAACTGAACAGGTCATTGGAACAACTAAGAAAGGTTATGTTGTTTCAAACAACACGTTTTCAATCAGCTGTAAGACTTTTAAAGTTGAGAACATACTGTACATCTGATGTTAGCGTCAAAGTGACTGAATGATTGTTCTTGCCATACAGATACGGCATTTACGAAATGACACTGATTACCCTAACCCTGAAGCAAGCTCACTAACAAGTATGAGCAATGACAACAGCAAGCCCATTAATAAGGGTAAAGAACACATTCCACTGTTTGAACATTCTTCATGTTTTAAGCATGTTTTAAGCATGTTATAAGCATTTACACAGTCTAATAAATTAATCTAGGAAAAACAGGTGTCTAGCCACACTAATTCAAATGAAAACACAGAATCAAATACATTCACTTAACACATACAAATGGAGTCATCGAACATTAACACCAGTAGCATCAACAACTGAAAACAGCAGAGCAGCAGGGAACTGACCTGAAGAACTCCCTCATTGGTCCATCATAGCCCTCAGTCTCCTCCCCCAGGAAGTGGAATAGGGGAGGGGTCTTGAAGCAGAACAATGGCTTCCTCAGGACTTTGAGAGCGCTCCCGAGGATGTCTCTACGTGTCACATGTACGCGTGTTTGGACTTCAGGAAGCGTATTCTCTTCTCTGTATGTTCTCAGGAGGTTATCCAAGCCCAAGATGATCTAAAACATAAACATTATACATTTAGCATTATTGTGATATACAGTTAGGTCCGGAAATATTTGGACAGTGACAATTTTCATAATTCTGGCTCTGTACAACACCACAATGGATTTGAAATGAAACAATCGAGATGCAATTGAAGGGCAGACTTTCAGCTTTAATCCAAGGGGTTGAACAAAAATATCGTATGAAACATTTAGGAATTGCAACCATTTTTATACACAGTCCCCCATTTTCAGGGGCTTAAATGTAATTGGATAAATTAACAATCATAAATAAAATGTTCATTTTTAATACTTTGTCGAGAACCCTTTGCAGGCAATGACTGCCTGAAATCTGAAACCCATGGACATCACCAAATGCTGGGTTTCCTCCTTTGTGATGCTTTGCCAGGCCTTTACTGCAGATGTCTTCAGTTGTTGTTTGTTTGTGGGTCTTTCTGCCTTTAGTTTTGTCTTCAGCAAGTGAAATGCATGCTCGATCGGGTTGTGATCAGGTGATTGACTCGGCCATTACAGAATATTCCACTTCTTTGCCTTAAAAAACTCCTGGGTTGCTTTCGCAGTATGTTTTGGGTCTGTACTGTGAAGCACCGTCCAATCAGCTTTGCTGAATTTGGCTGAATCTGAGCAGACAGTATATCCCTAAACACTTCAGAATTCATCCGGCTGCTTCTGTCTTCTGTCACATCATCAATAAACACTAGTGACCCAGTGCCATTGGAAGCCATGCATGCCCATGCCATCACACTGCCTCCACCGTGTTTTATAGATGATGTGGTATGCTTCGGATCATGAGCGGTTCCAAGCCTTCTCCATACTTTTTTTTCCCCTTCATTCTGGTACAGGTTGATCTTAGTTTCAACTGTCCAAAGAATGCTGTTCCAGAACAAGGCTGGCTTTTTTTAGATGTTTTTTGGCAAAGTCTACTCTGGCCTTTCTATTCTTGAGGCTTATGAATGGCTTGCACCTTGTTGTGAACCCTGTATTTGCTCTTGTGAAGTCTTCTCTTCATAGTAGACTTGGATAATGATATGCCTACCTCCTGGAGAGTGTTCTTCACTTGGCTGGATGTTGTGCAGGGGTTTTTCTTTACCATGTGAAGGATCCTGCGATCATCCACCACTGTTGTCTTCCGTGGACGTCCAGGCCTTTTTGTGTTGCCGAGCTCACCAGTGCGTTCTTTTTTTCTCCGAATGTACCAAACTGTTGATTTGGCCACTCCTAATGTTGCCGCTATGTCTCTGATAGATTTTTTTGTTTTTGCAGCCTAAGGATGGCCTGTTTCACTTGCATTGAGAGTGAACCCAGAACAATACAGGCCACCGTCAGCTTACCTCGTCACCTGTGGTAGCACACAGAGGAGACCCCACTCTTGTGTCTTCACTGGCCTCCTCATCACGGCTGTCGGTACCGCTGTCCACACAGAACTCCCGTCTAGAACGTCACCAAGGGCAGAGAGGAGGGCATTACATCCAAATACAGTGCTGTCTGAATGACAGAGGAGGATGTTTGTTACAATGCCTTTGGAATAAACTGAATGTACTGCGGAGGCGGCTGGTGGAGGTAGAAATCGAAGGACAGGCTCATTGTAATGCATGGAATGGAATGAGGAATGGTATCAAACACACGCGTTTGATACCATTCCTCATTCCATTCATTCCAATGTGCCCGTCCTCCGATTCCCACCTCCACCAGCCGCCTCTGCATACAGTACTGCTCCTCACTCATGGGAAGAAAACAGCTAAAAAATGTCAAGGTCAATTTCACTTCTACATGGCAGAAAGAAACTGGAAGCAAATTGACCAAATTCATTCTATAACCTGTTTCAATGGAATATTCAGTGAATGCAGCAAACGTATGCACTTGAGCCAGATTCCCCATTTAAGATGCTTAAATATCATATTACCACCCTTCAGTCAAATATAGTCTAATATAGGCCTACCTGTCTATCATAGATGTCCTGCACGTGGACCAATCACATTCTGCCTGTACAATCACAAAAACACAACATAACATTAAATACCAACGTCAATGTACAACATCTCATGACATAATAACCTATACATTAATGTTAAAGATCCCCTCGAGTCTGAGCTGAAAATACATATTTTAAGTACAAGTATATCAATATACAATCATTTTGGTCTGAAATAAGCAATTTTGTTATGCCCTAGTGGGCATCAGAGGTACTAACTATAATGTGGGTATTTTCAATACAACATATCTACAGAGCCGGTCCACACAGTATCATAATAATGCAGTATTTCCAAAATCCATTATGTATTCCTCCACAGCAATGAGGAGAGGAGGGGGCTTTAATTACATTTTCATCTTTCATTATTTAGCCGATCAACCTTGGCGAAAGTTATTAGTGTTCACCTCGGTGCTCTGGTAGTCATGGTGACTGAGGATGTAGAGGTTGCCATGCCCTGCGATCCTCAGAACCTCCTCCCCCGTCCAGGAGCTCCGTGGTGGGGGGTCGGGAACAAACAGCACCCGAGATCCCTGGAGACACTAACAGAGGGAGAGGAGAGAAGAGAGAAAATAGAGTAAGATAACGCATTAAGTTTACAACATACACAGTGTAATGTGTCCAGTAGTTCACCTGGCAACAACATGTACATACTGCTTGTAATAATAGAGATAAACTTGACATTTCAAAAGAGAGATTAAATGCAGAGTGCATCATTGTTCTCTTGGGAATCCCCCCCCCCCCCCTCATTCTAACCATAGTACCTGTAGGTAGGTAAAGGTGAACCTCTGGGCCCGTCCCCTGAAAAACCTGCCCCCGAAGAGAGAAGCCAGGCGGCTCTCCATCTCATGGGCCAGCCAGGAGTAGTCCATGGTGATCCTGGCAATGAGGCCCATGGTGGAGAGATCTGCCCTCTCCTGTTCCCTAGGTACGCTGTGGTGGATGTCCTGGGCCAGGTAGTGACCCCGGGGCAGACATACCACGTCCTTCACCACCAGACCTCTCTTCTCGGCTGGGAGGCTCCTCCACTTGAGCTTGCTGTGTCTGATCGGAGGGAGGGCTGGGGTGGACGGTTCTGGTGTCTGAAGGAAAGTGACACAATTTGATGTTGGAGAGTGTAATTCACAAAACCAGCCTCCATTATTGCTTTGATACAACATTTACACAACAAATCAGAAAATTGTGACAAGAAAACAACGCTTTAAATATTTATTTTGTGATAGATTGGTGTGGTTTCTACCCTGAGCCGAGAAATATTTGTCAAAGGAACGTGATAAACACTGTGGCATATGAATATTATAACAGGTGATTTAACCGTGACATTATCGTTATTAAATCAACGCTTTGTAGGCCTCTCGGCCAATCACAATGCTTGTTATGATCAAACCGTTGTATAAAGTACCATATATAAGGACTCTTCCGAAAACCTTGCCACCTTATCAGAGAGAAAGGTGGAACTGTCCCCATATTGCTTACACCTATCAAGTCCTTTCAGATCTAAAGGACTGGCTTGGGGTGAACCTCATGACCTGGGCTTAACACAGTTTCCCAGTGGGCACTTAGACGACCCTGGTTCAAACCCAGTCGCTCATACTTACAGTGCACATGACGGAGGAGTCACCTGATGTGATCTTCACCATGTCCTCGGCCAGAGAGCCTGAAGGTGGGAACACATCCATCTCTATCTCGACGCTCTCCATGCTCTCCAGTGGAATTATTGCTGGAGCCGTCACTGGCAACTCCTCCTTCGTAGTCTTAGCAGGTGTTGCTACCATCGGAACCGACGGAATCTCCTGCTGCTGTTGGACCGGGTCTGAAGACTCCTCTGACTCCTCCGACTCCTCCGACAACTCAACGTCCTCTAGAGGGTGCTCACGCTGACTCTGTGGGAGAGAACAGACATGTTTGATACCATTCCTCATTCCATGCATTACAATGAGCCCCGTCCTCCAAATAAATGAATGGTATTTGGGCCCAAGTCTAGTGGTTACACATTTAGGATTTAGGAGAACACACACACACACACACACACACAAAAAGTCAATAACAAAGAACCGAAATAACCCAACAGTGGATTGCATGTTGACCGGAGGGTCAGAGGTTGACTTTACCTGTTCAATCGCCGGGTCTTCTGCCACACACTCCTGTTGGACCACAGCAATCAAGCCGACAGAGACAAACAGCTCCATCTCTATGTTCTCCCTCAGACTTTTCATGATCAGTCTTCTCTCCTCTCTTCTCCTCTGTCCCCTTCACTTCATTCCAAGCAAGGCCTTATTACCTCTGGCTGTTCTCTTGTTCTTCTCCTCTCTTCAATCAAAGGCTTGAGTACTTGTTGTACCCTGCTCTCCTCTGCTACTTCCAGACAGTCGAAGCTATACTAGATCAAACAAGGACAACCGTGGCATTTTAATTCCAGGGTGAAAAGGTTTGCTTTCCCACTGTCCTCACCTCTCCAAGCCGAGTGTCTTCTCCTTCCTCCCACCTATAGTCTAATTGCTGCTGACTCTTCCACTACTACCATCAGGTCTTACTTCTGGCACTGCCGAGACGTTCTCTGCATGCTTGAGTGTGTCCTCAGGTTCAACAGTGACTCAATAGTGAGTGATTGCTTCAGCTAGGGAGAGGTGGGGGTGGTCAAGGGTGTTCACATGACTGTTAGGAGACAATAGACAGCCCCTCTCCTAAGTATGCATACACATCCCATTCTCATTGTGAATGGATAAACCTGCCTTTAACAATTAACCTTTGTGCTTGTCAGGCCTGATTAATCAATAATTGATTACATTTCATCCCTGTGACAGAGCCTGTTGAGCAGTGGAGGCAGAAATCAGAGGACGGACTCATTGTAATGCATGGAATAGGATGAGGAATGTAAGCCCGTCCTCTGATTTCTACCTCCACCAGCCTCCCCTGCTGTTGAGTCTGAGACAGCTTAATTTGTGAAGACAGAATGGGAGTGAGACTAGAGTCTCATGGGTGAAAGAATGAGAAGGCAAACTACTGACAATATGATTAGGCTACTGGGGAAAGTAGGCCTACTTGTCTCCAAGGGAAAATAATCATTGACCTAGTGGAGGCTTCCCACCTCTAGACAGCCATAATAAAATAGGTTAAGTGGAAATATTGATTTTATTAAGACTATTTAACCTTTATTGAAGCAGCTAAAACCCTTGAGATTGGAAAGCTTTCTGCGAGGGCGACCTGGTTGGTGACCTGGATTTTGAGGTGATCGAGGAATTTACCGTCGATTGTTTTGTACAGGATTTTATTTTGTATTGCAGACTACATGGGAAACATTTATCGACAACATTATGTCCAATGTGTGTACAGTGATAGCGGAGAGAACTTGGAGCTGAGCAGTGCAAATTTTGTCCGCTGTCAAGACCTTTATTGCGGTCACATTTGCCCCCAGATAAGAGTCCAATTCAATAACAACACAAGCGAATTATCGAACATACTCGCATATTGCTGGTGGAGTAGCACTTATTTTGCGAACGACGGGAATAAATTAATGACCAATGTTGTATGTGTATTAGAGTTCATCTTTTTACCTTGATATCCAGTTATGCTCCACTCGCTTCTCTTGCACAGGTGCGCTAATCTGACATCACCTGCTGCTGAAACTGACTGCTTTCCCACTCAATATGGGCAACATTCAATCAAACCCGCGCTGCAGAAAATATGGCTTTTTCACCCTGGAATTAAACTGACAATGTTGTTCTTGTTTTATCTAGTAAACATTGCATTACATTACATACGCTTAGACCAAAATGGGCGATGACAATGATATGACAATTACTGATAAGTACACAATTCCGTCAACAGCAAAAGAAAGGCAACAGTAAATGCATTTATTCAGAAATTGATTAAAACACAATATGTAGCGTAAACACAAATCACACACACAAAATTAACTGAAAAATCCAAACAGCTTTACATTTAAATTTGAAAGTAGCCAGGCTAACATTGTGGACAGGAGAGGACAGTGTTGGTAATTTAATGCCAGACTGCATGGTTGTTCTGTTAAGCCTCAAACACACCGTTGTCCTGGGAGCATTCAGATCCCATACTCTCTATCAGGCATAGAGACAAAATAGAACTGTGTACATGTATGTGTGTGAATCATCCCTGTGTTACAGAGACTAGGTCTCTATCTAGTGTTTTTCATTAAAAATCAGTATTACACCTCTTGTATGATTATATTGCACCATTGGTGTCATTCATTATCATTAAAGGGAGGCTGGTAGATGTAGAAATCGGAGCTTGGGCTCATTGTCACGAATGGATTGGAATGAGGAATGGTGTTTGATACCATTGTTCATTCCTTTCCATACATGACAATGAGCCCGGGCTCCGATTTCTACCTCCACCAGCCTCCCCTGGTATCATTGTTGCTGTATCTACTGGCATTCTGTTGTATCTATTGGCATGACTTAAACAGTTACATCAAACTATCTCTGTGTCTGATGACTACACACACACCTGCGGCACTCCCTGGCTCAAAGAGATTACTGTCAACATCTGAAAGGCAAAGTCACAGGTTGAAGGAGAGATTTTTACGAGCAGGACATGAACAAAGTTTCACTTTCCTTTCCTCCAAGTTGAGAGTGCACAAAATGGGGCCTCTTCACTCAAACGTCAGTCTACCAAGGTGTACCGTACTGTAAACACAGTTGGCTAAATGCTATTTAAATGTTTGATCATCGCTAAATCACATGGTTTTATGTGATCAACTCAAAATCATGACCACCGGTTGGGATACAACAAAAACAACACAATCGTAAAGCTAGGCTCTTAATTCATACATCTCAAAAAGGATTATTTTACAGTTAAGGGTTTTCGACAGATTTGATAATGCCTTTGATTATGCCCTCAAATATGATACGCCTCCAGATTTTCATGCAAGTTCACATCTTCTGATATATATGTTGGTAATATCACCAACGTAGGGAGAACAGAGTAGGAGATGACACATGATATAGACCTGGGGAGGCTGGTGGAGGTAGAAATCGGAGGACGGGCTCATTATAATGCATGGAATGGAATGAGGAATGGTATCAAATACACATGGTATCAAACACGTGTGTTTGATACCATTCCTCATTCCATTCCATGAGCCCATCAGTCCATCAGTCTACAATGAGCCCGTCCTCCGATTTCTACCTCCACCAGTCTCTTCTGATATAGACACACACGATGATGCACTGTTTGAATGATGAGATCTTTGGAAGTAACATGATGCTGTAGAAAATGGAGGATCATGATTCGGTACGCATGCCAGTTCTTCACAGTTCTGCCACAGTTCTGTCTCAGGTGAGTCAGTCAGGTGAATCTGCCAGACAGACAGGTGGAAATTGTAAAGGGGTTTACAGTGTGCCCCATCACAGTTTGGTTGATATAAAACACTGGTAGCATCACAATGAAGCCAATGAAGTCTCCAAATGCCGCCACAGATGCCTCCCACCCCGGTAATGGTTTCTCAACACAACAATGCACAACATATGACTCCAGTTTGGAGCTCATCAACAAAAACAAAAGACTCCTAGCTAAGATACACAGAGAGAGGGTTTGGTGGGTCGAAGGGCTCCCGGCAGCCTACTGTATACTGTACTGTATGTACTGTATGAGCCCAAAGTTCAACAAACAACAATTTCACAAAATTCCATTCCAACTGCAATGTCGTGACACATTTCAGTTGATCATTATGTTGAGGTGTCGAGTGTTTCGATATCTCTAATGATAGATCTTCTGCTCCTCAGGCACGCCAAGGCTAATACTGTCCAAACCTGGCAGGTTGGCATGGCAACCCCAGCACCCAGGTGGGTTCTCTCCATTCTCAGTACAGATACAGAGAAGTTCTAATAGTTCTGTAGTTCTCAGCTCTAATGCAGTATGTTGGTTCTCCCAGGAGAGGAGGTACAGTTGGGGTTGTAGAGAGTTTCCTTCCTTCGCCCCCCGCCCCCTGCCCCCACAGAGAGAGGGCGCTGTCTGAGTTGTAATATTGTCACTAACCTCACTGGGGCGGGGGCTGCCTGTTCTGCTTCCTTTTTTATTTTATCAAACCGTTATCAGGTTTATCAAGTTAGTTCCATTGAGATGAAACATCTCTTTTACACAAGAGTGACGTCACTGATGTTTCTGCTAGGTGGCCCTGCTCCTCAGCAGTGGATCTCGTAGGCTATCTGTGAGTCCAGGAACAAACCCGTGTGGTTGAGAAACAAGCCCTCCGCCTCGGCCGTGGTCACGGGCTCAGCCTCCCCTCCCTCCCCCGCCATCCTCCTCATTGTCCGAATGTCTGGCTCCATGGCGGGCTTGGTGGGGGTCATGGGGGGGGGCTCCTGCTGGGGGCCGTACCCTAGGCTGGTGGTCACGGCGGTGGGGGGTGGCGGAGGCGGGAGGACGGGCTTGGCTCGGTTCAGGACGTACATCTCGTGTCCGCGCTCGTCGCGGTACTCCTCCAGCTGGGCGAAGGTGGTGGGTCCGTCCGAGTAGTCGTTGACGTACAGGATACTCTCCTTCTTGTCGTCCGCGTCTTTCAGGCGCTGGTGGTGGCGGCTGTAGATCATGGCGACCAGGAGGAGGGCGGTGAGCGCCAGCAGGGAGATGCCAATGGCGATAGCCGTCTGAGTGGCGGCACCCAGAGCGCTGAAGGCCATGCTGCCCAGGGCGTAGAGCGGTTCCCGGCTGACGTCGGACGAGGACGACCCTGGGCGCGAAGAGCGCAAGCGGGGCCAAGGTGGCGAGTAGGGGGCGGCGGGGGCCCATGGCGAGGAGGAAGAGGAGGAGTTAATGCCCAGCTGGAAGGTGACGCGGGCCACACCCCCCGCGTTCCAGGCCTCGCACTCGTACAGCCCAGCGTGCGCCACGGTCACGTTGCTGAGGAACAGCATTCCGCTGCCGGTGTCTGGGTCGAAACGCTCACCGTCCACCTTCTGAAGCCTCACCCTCCCTTCTGGATGAGCTGCCCCTACCTCCGGCCCTACCGCCCCTTCACCCCCACCTCCACCTCCTCCACCACCCAGCTCCTGGACCAGGCCGCGGGGGGAGAGCATCACCTTGCCCTGGGAGGCCTTCCTCCAGGTGACCTGGGGCCGGGGGTAGCCGGATGCGTGGCAGGACACCCGCAGGCTCTCCCCCAGACGGACGGCCAGGCGCCGGGGCTCCAGCTGCACCAGGGGGGGGATACACACCAGGCTGTTGAGGGGCACCTCCACCAGGCTGAGGTGGGACAGGCGGGGGGGCTCCGTACATACCAGGCGCCTCTCGGCAGAGCTCAGGAGACGTTGGCCCTCCTCGTCGATCCAGCTGCGCAGCCAGTGGAGTGCACAGTCACAGCGCCAGGGGTTGTCTAGGAGGGAATCATACAAATTCAATATTAAAGTTGTATTCATGTAATGCATTTCAATACACTTTACAATGATGCAACAAGGACATATGGATACAGTAGATAGATCGATAGAGAGATAGAAAGATAGACAGACAGACAGACAGACAGACAGACAGACAGACAGATAGATAGATAGATAGATAGATAGATATAGAGAGAGAGATCAATAGAGAGATAGATAGATAGACAGCTAGATTGATAGATAGACAGCTAGATTGATAGATTGATAGATATAGAGATAGTTAGATGGATAACCCACTGTCGCCCGCAGCCCTGCTGCCCACCCACCGCTCCCCGCCCCCTCTCCTCTCCCCTCACCTGTAACCCGCAGAACCTGCAGGCTGACCAGGGGTCGGAGCGTGGCGGGGCCCATGGTGTGTAGGTTGTTCCTGCTGAGGTCCAGCAGGGCCAGGGAGGTCAGCCCTATCAGAGCCTGGTCTCCCAGCAGCTCTATGCTGTTCTGCTGCAGATGAAGCTCCTGCAGACGCTACAGACAGAACAGGAGGGTTGGATACACCTCAGTCATCATGATCCATGAATAGTCATTCATTTATGGATTTCTTTGTTTGTTGGTTTGGTTGTTTATTTGTTTGTTTGTTCAATTCTATTCACGGTCAAGTGCACTTTGTTCTATTCACTTCATTCATTCATTTATTCAGGATTAGAATGTTTATTGTAGTTCATTAGGGATAGAAGCAGTTGTGGTGGGCGTACCAAATGCAAACATATAGCCTATACAAAATACATTATATACACTATCCTCAATTATATTATGTATTGTATACACAATACAAATACAAATATAAAACTGCTAAATCTACTATGTTTACAAAGCATAAAGTCTGTTACAGTGGAGGCTAGTGGAGGTAGAAATCGGAGGACGGGCTTATAGTAATAACCCTAACCCTAACCCTAACGGAATGAGGAATGTCCAGAGGAATGTCCAGCCATTCTTCATTTCATTCCATGCATTACAACGAGTCCGTCCTCCGATTTCTACCTCCACCAGCCTCCACTGTAACGGACCAAACTGAGCATCTTCTACAGGATGACTCACCTGTAGGCCTCTGAAGGTATAGTCCTGGAGGCGTGTGATGTCATTTCCTGCTAGGTAGAGGATGCGGAGGTGTTCCAGTCCTTTGAACATGTCGGCGGTGACCAGGTGTATACGGTTCCCGTTGAGGGCCAGCTCCAGCAGCTGGCCCTGGTTCCGGAAGGCTCCGGGCTCCAGCGCTGAGATGCTGTTGTTCTGCAGGTACAGGTAGTGGAGGCGACCCAGCTGGGACAGGTCCGACACACGGATCTGACCAATGGCATTGTCCTGGAGGAAGATGGTCTACAAATGGAGAGCAATGGGGAAGATAGTATAGTTATGAAACAAAGGCAGGGCAGGGATGTGTGTGTGTGTGTGTGTGTGTGTGTGTGTGTGTGTGTGTGTGTGCAGTCGTGCGTGTGTGCATGCATGTGTGTGAGTGTATGCGTGTGTGTGTGTGTGCGCATGTGTGCATGCCTGTGTTTGTGTGTGTGTGTGTGTGTGTGTGTGTGTGTGTGTGTGTGTTTGACCTACCTGTGTGGAAGGTGGTACGTGTGAGGGGATCTCTCTGAGGCCCATGGAGCCACATTCTACAGTCAAGCTGTAGCAGCGACATCCCACAGGACAGCCCAGCGAAGGGAGGCTGTGGACGGACAGGATCAGGGCAGACAAGAGGACGAGAGCCATGGCTTCAACAGGCCTGAGAACCTGGGGAGAGAGGAGAGATGGTAAGAGACAGACCGAGAGAGAGGGGGAGGGAGAGAGAGAGAGAGAGAGAGATGGTTTGGGAGACAGACAGTCAGAGGTAAAGACCAGAGACAAACAGGGGAGGGCAGTGTTAGACTCATTTTAACAGACAACATCACAAATTAGCCTGTTTATCTTGCCCAGTGTGGAATCTTCTGAATATTTCTGAGTTCCAAGTGAATGAGTATACCAGAATTGTAAAACCAACCAAATTATTTTATTATTTAGGCCTGACTATAAATGATTATGTATGTCCAGCTACCACTGGGTGACATCAACATCAAATAATTACAAAAACAACATATTAGGATATTATAATGATAAATATGGTAAACTTGTTTTATCCTGATAACAATTATGATCACTGTGATAAAGATAAAGACCCTTTAAATCAAGCTCGAGGCCTTACAGTCCAAATGATCGCAGCTTTCACAAGAAAAGAGGCACCGATCGACTTGCGGCAAACATCAACATAAAATGATAGAGATGCTCTGTTCAATTTCAATCGCGCGGATGTTGTCTGGTTGTCGTTGAGAACAGCGCGTTTATTATTTCGACGTAAAGCATCTAAACGTTACCTTCGTGTAGACTGGGCTGTTCCTCTCAAACGTCGACCGGATCTCTTCAGGAAAATACTAATTCGACGTTCTCATTAACAGAACACATTGTCCAGTGGTTGGGCCACGATCAGGGTACCGTGAGGGCCCGCATCCTCATAAAATAGGCTACAAAATAATATAAAATCCTTGACCGCTGCCGCTTTCCGCACTGATAGATTTTTCTTTCCAAAACAATGTCGTTGAATCAGGTAAATTCTTTATTCTTAAATTCCATTATGTTATCTTGTCACCCTACTTGTGTACGCACCGTGTCATCCAATTTCCCCATGTTCCACCGTCTCTGTAGCCCCTCCCATCCCCTCCTCTGCCTCTCCGTCACATTCATCAACTCATAGCGTCATTACTACATTGGCCTTGTCTATGTTCTGGCCATTGTTATAATAACTTCCTTACATTTTCTTACCTAGAAGAATTTCTTTGGGCTATTCTGTCTCTCGCTTTCTCTCTCTCTCTCTCTCTCTCTCTCTCTCTCTCTCTCTCTCTCTCTCTCACACACACACACACACACAGCGCTGGTGATCGGGGCGCTGTCCGTGGTGCTGAACTCCACCCGTCTACATTGAGCGGACCTCTGTCGCTGTCCAATGCTGAATTCGAACCTTTGCATTCGGTTGCTGACAGTCATTACATGGATGAATCCTTACATTCTTCAATAGATAAAGTGAGGAGTGACCAACCAAATAATCTAGCTAAAAGGAGTGAAAGTTACCTTGTATCTGAAGAAATGTGGTGTATGATACCCGAGGGAACACAGAGACATACAGCTAAGCCAACTCTATGAACAGTGGTGTAAAACAGAATAGTTAAATGGAATGTTCTATTCCAGCCGTTAGATCGTGTTCTAGAGTCGCAGAGAAAGATTTTGATATGAAAAATACCTGTATGAAAAATAACACCGGGTTGTGGGGTCCCCTGCTGGCAATATAAGGTATCTCAGATGTCTGTATGAAATGTGCTAAATAAATACAGATTTACTGATCGACAATAAAGGCAAAGATAATAGTCTAAAATGTTACATTCACCCCAGAAAGGAGAATACAACTTCAGGGTAGATATCATTGATACATCAAGACGCATCATTCACCCAAGTTTCATCAAAATTGTGTCGGAGAAAATGCTTGTGACATACAAATGGACAGAGGAATCATAGTTCCCTCTCCGATTTCATCGGTGTGGACAATTAACACAAAAATATTAATAACACACAATGAATGCATTCAATCATTTTATAATTATGTATATATATTTATATTTATATTTTTCTTATTTTTTAACCAGGATGTCCCATTGAGATGGCTGCCATATTTCTATCCTCTAATGTTTAGTCTCGTTGTGTTTTTAATTGTCTTGTTGTGTTTTTAGTTGTCTTTTCTGCCTTTATTTATTTTTTCTTTTCTGTGAAGTGCAATGTGCTTTATATATAAAAGTTTGATTTGATTTGATAGGTTAGCATCATCATCATCATCATCATCATCATCATCATCATCATCATCATCGTTGTCATACACCTAGAATGCATAGGGCTTGTTGTAGCAGGCGGTGTTGGGGTTGTTGAAGTGTTCGAAGGGTTTGTTTGTGGGCAGACAGATCAGACACACCCAACAGAAGTACTGGCCACAGTTGGTACAGTCCATCTTGTTGCAGCCACCGTTCTTCTGGAAGGACAGGACCACAGACACACACTGGTCACAGGGGACATCATCTCATATTCAATCAAATATAAATTAACTTTATTTCAAATGCAAGAATAGAAAGGAGGAGCAAGACACTCTTTGAGTTTCCTTTATCAATTCACCATGTTCGGTGACATAGGTAAAAAAAGGCTTTGGCCTCAGCCATGGTCAGGGAGTGACTGAAACATTTCTATCTACATTTCCATTTACACTATCTACATTTCTATCTGTTCATTGAACATGCCAGAATATAAACTTTGAAGAGAAAGAGTGCTTTGGTTTTTTGTTCTTGCACTTGACTGACCCTATGACGAAAGAGCACCTTCAATACTTACAATTACTCATTGTAATACATGGAATGGAATAAAGAATGGTTTCAAACGTGTGTTTGATACCATTCCTTATGCCATTCCATGCATTACAATGAGCCTGTCCTCTGATTTCGACTTACACCAGCCTCTCCAGCCTCACCAGACTCACCTCTATGCTAGCAGAGCAGCGTGGACATTCCTTGCTGTTTTGCCTCATCCAGGATATATTCAGACACTCCTCCACCTGGAGTTGGAGTGTGTGTTTCCCATAACGCTTCTCCAGAAACTTCCTCCGCTCATCACTGCCTGAGGCATAGTCCTCCCACAGGGCCTTGAGCCCGGCTAGACACACACACACACACACACACACACACACACACACACACACACACACACACACACACACACACACACACACACACACACACACACACACACACACACACACACACACACAGTTTGATTGAACGAAAGTGCTTTTTAATTGAGCTGACTCACCAGTAGATGGCAGGGTTTTAAATGGCATTCCTCCAAAAGGAGGCGTGAGAACAACATGATTTGGAGGTATGGCTACACAAGATTACCTTAACACTGCATTTCGTTGTCTCTGTACTTGCACAATGACAATAAAGTTGAATCTAATCTAATCTAATCTTAACACTAACAGTGCCAAGCCAGTGCAATGTTAAAAAGGTTCCTCTAAAACTGGCCATATATGTTGACACACCCAAAGAGTGACTCATCCAGAGTTCCACGTGACATGTGGTTCATGTGGTGATATCATTTATTTTTGTACCAAAAAATATAAATATTTTTGATTAATGAATTGTTTGTCATAATCTGTAACTGTGTGTGTTGCTATTTGGGTCATTCTTCTAAAACGTTATTGATTCTCAATTGAACACATTTCTGAAAAGAATGCTTTAATAAACCAAAATAATAAATGAAAACCTCCCTTACCCTCAGCCTGGGGTACGTCAGCGTGCGAACCGTTGGTATCAGCTGCCGCCCACTTCGCCTGGCAGTGGGAGGGGCCATGGTAGCTCCTCCTACAAAGGGAACAGAAGGCGTAGTGGCAGGTGAGGCAGAGAGTGGCGGTGGTGTCTGGCTCCAGGATCACGGCGGCGCCACAGGCGTGGCGAGGACAGTACACGACGTCGGCCATGCGGTCCAGGGTGGACTGGAGCAGGAGACGATCATAACGAGCAAACAGCTCCTCTCCCACCAGGTGCTTCACCTTCAAGAGGAGAGGAGAGCAAGAGGCAGCATTGTCTGGGTTTAGTTCCCTCATAGAGGGAGTGGGAGTGTGTATATACCTGTGTGTGTGTGTGTGTGTGTGTGTGTTTGTGTGTGTGTGTGTGTGTGTGTGTGTTTGTGTGTGCGTGCGTGCGTTTCATGCTTGTGTATGTGTGTGTGCTTGCTTGTGTGTTTGTGTGAGTATGTGTACATACTGTGGAGCTACACTCAGACTTGGGGTATTCATATGTCAATGTGTGTGTGTGTGTGTGTGTGTGTGTGTGTGTGTGTGTGTGTGTGTGAGTGTTTGTGCATGCGTGTGTACGTGTGCATACGTGCCTGTGTGTGCGTGTGCGTGTTCTGTGTACATACCTGTGTGTGTGTGTGTGTGTGTGTGTGTGTGTGTGTGTGTGTGTGTGTGTGTGTGTACATACCTGTGAGGGTGTAGCTGTAGAGCTACATTCAGACTCGGGGCAGGTGAGTCCACGTACGTTTCCATCTCTGATCTGGACCTTGAAGTACTCGGCCATGCAGGTGTTACAGTAAACATGGCCGCAGACTCTGAACTGGACACACTCGGAACCCGACCTGTCCAGGAAGCAGATGCCACAGCCATACGGCTGGCCCTCAAACACCCTCTGCCTCTGGCTCTCATCGTAGTCCAGGAGATGGGCCAGGAGGTCCAAGTCTGGGGTCTCTTCTGAAAGGGCAGCCCTGGGGTCCAGGGGCTCCAAGCCCCCCTCCAGACCTCCTCCAGCCTGACTGCCCTTTGGAGAAGCCTCCTTATTGTAGTCCTCTGACTTGTGAGCATCCTGGTTGTTGTAGTCCTCTGAGGTTGGAGAAGTCTGGTTGTTATAGTCCTCTGAGGTTGGAGAAGTCTGGTTGTAGACAGGGATCTCCAGAGGGGGCTGGATGTGGAGGAAGTTGAGGAGGTCTTCTTGGAGGAACTGGACCCAGTAGAAAAGAACTACGTTTCCCACACTGCCCTGCCATAGCTCATCTAGATGCTGGCATACTGCGGAGAGCTGGGACATAAACCACAGATAACAACACACACACACACACACACACACACACACACATGCAAAAGTGCACAGGCAGACACACAAAGGGATATAAAGAGAGAGAGCGGAAGAGAGAGAGAGGGGGGGGGGGAGACACACACAAGACAGAGTGGGATTTAATTTGATTTGATTTGATATCCAACTATTTACTCTTTTTGATATCCAACTATTTAGCTTTAACACACCTGAATGAGGGAGAGCCACCTGCAGCTCAGAGTGAAACTGGGTGGGGAGGTGGAGGGGTAATCCACAGGTAGGTCAAAGGTCATCAACAGGGGAGGGAGGAATGATATCCCATACTCCCTCTGTTTGTCACCTTGGTATCAACAACAAACAAACAGACAGACTGCTTTTCTATCGCCATGGCCTGCCGTTCACCAGTATTGGATAACTGATAACGTTGGCTGCCTACTAGGATAAAACATTATTCAATATTCCCAATGAAAGTTTCCTTATGTTTTGCAGTTCGTGGTAGGCCAGTGGGATCAGCACAATGAACGTTATGACAACAATAAATCGCACTAAACGTGTGAATAATGATGAGCATAAACATACCATGTTTGACAGTCACACTGAAGTCCCGTGGTAGGTCCACAGAAACCCGAATCTCCCCGCCCGACGCCGACTCTGCCCGAACGAACTCTTCCCGACTATAGATACTTGCGAGCGCCAACAATTCATCTTCTTGCGCTTCGAAGTCCTCGTTCATAACACCCTCAAATGCCCCCTTTTCTGTCTCACTGGCTATATGGGCTACTCTTCGACGTATAATAAAAAACAGCTGTGAAAAATATTCCTTACTTTGTTACCGACGCTGCCTTACTGACGGTAATTACTTTCGGTTTTCTATTCTATGTGCGCTTGTTGTAAGCACTTTAAAAGTCTAAAAGTGATGAAGCTGTTGACGATGAAAATGATCCTTCTCAGACGGATGCGCACTGTAACTTTGAGGCTATAGAGCAGAAGGCCAAAAATATGCTGCTTTAGAATATGATGTAAGAGATCCCAGGAAGCAGCAATAACAGTGAGGTTATGGCGGGGCAAACCCAGGAAACCTTCCCGCATGATGACTCACCGCTGCACGCTCCCCAGCCCAACCCCGTCTAATAAGTACATGTCCTCTATCAATCTATATGATGGATTTGTAGATAGGCTGAGAAGTTTACATTACTGAAGGCTCTCTGACATGTGCCATAGCCATTATATCATAGCCTTCTTCTAATCTAGGGCATTGTCGGGCCTATTTGATTTTCGATCACATCTTTTATCTTGTTCTTACACTTAAAGGCCTACTATAAATACATTATTGTAGTGTGTAAAGCATCCCTCTACTGTGTAACAGTGGGGGTATAGTTGTACCACTGATGACCACTAGATGGCAGTGTGTCTCCTCCGTTGTGGCTGGGATCATAGTCTGTAAATACTGGCCTTGGTTGTGAGGTATGAAGATGTATAAAGAAAATACTCTCATCTCAGTAAGATTGTAAATATAAGGAGGCTTGCTGTGTGTGTGTGTGTGTGTGTGTGTGTGTGTGTGTGTGTGTGTGTGTGTGTCACAGCACTCCTGCCACTCTCAATGATACACATGCGCACACACACACACACACACACACACACACCCACACACACATGCACGCACACACACGCACACACAGAAGCAACTCTCACACCCAGGATCCAGGACGACTGGACAATGGCTCAAGTCAACAGCCTGAAGCGACAGTCCTTTTCTCTCTCCTCAAATGAAACCTGGAACCCTCTGGCTTGTGCTGTGAGAGACTGTCCTAGGAGAGCTGTCTGGCTCCTGAGAACATGCAGACTTGCAGAGCTCCGGCTGTGGAAGCTGCATCGCTTATCTCCCATACCAAGTAATTGGTATGTCTGTTCCCTGCCAACCTGAGAGAGAGATTGCAGTGTGTTGGAAACCACCAAGTCAACCTGGTTATGCCAAAATGCCAAAACGTATTGCATCAGTCACAAACAGACGGGTGGAAATAAGAATCATGAAAGAGAAGAAAGATGAGGCTGACAACTCTGTGTGCGTGTGTGTGTGTGTGTGTGTGTGCGCGCATGTGTGTGTGTGTGGGGTTTGCAGCAGTGGCGTCTGCTCTGAAGAGATAAGGATGTCAGAATGCTCTGCGGGCATGCTCAGTAGAGGAAGAGACAAAAGTTTAAAGACCTCCTTTGATGTTATTTTAAAGTAATCTGTCATGCTCTGAAGACAGGTCTTTAGCGATGTTGACGATACACAGTTAAAACCAGTTTTGAGTCACTGCAGTTTACTTCAAAGTATTTTGAGGGTGTTAAAGGCTGCGTCAGGGGTAACATGAAAAGTCACGTTCATCCTCTCCTCCTATCCTCCTCTCTCTTCACGGGCACCCAAGGAATTAGTTCAGGACTAATTGTTATCCAATTTCACTCCTTCACTCTTCACCAGGCAGATCCCCGGGTATTGATTGTTCTGTGTGCCTATGAGAGAGAGAGAGAGAGAGAGAGAGAGAGAGAGAGAGAGGGGGGGGGGGGGGAAGGGTGGGAGAGAGAGAGAGAGAGGGAGAGAGAGAGAGAAAGAGAGAGAGAGTAACCAATTTAGGGCTTCCATGCAACCTGAAGGGACTCCATTTAACCAATAGGGCTTCCATGTAACTTCAATAGGGACTCGATGCAACTTCATAGTAGTAACTATGTAACTATGTAACCTCATCGGGCATGTGGATCTTGTAAGGATTCTTTGTAACATCTAGTTGGTCTGAATCTGAATCAGAAGCAGCTTTCCAACTTCTTAAAGAAATGATGAAATTGACACTGCTCCTACATCGAACTGTACACCATCCTCTGTTGTAAAAAGTCAATGAAACACATAAATAAAATATTCATCCAGAGATCAGAGGTGTGCTCTTCCATTCAACGTCAGATGGGGGGGGGGGGGGGGGGGGGATGAGAACAATTGTGGGTGTGTCTATCAAGAACAGAACAAGCAACAACCATCCATGCCTTTACACTCAAGAGTGTCTCCTCATGAGGCTGATTATGCTCTGTCAATTAGCAGCCAGGGTTACGTGAGTGTTTTTCATATGCCATTGAGAGAGCATACATAATAGCTCTCTGGTTGGATTGGGAGTTTGGATAGAGCTAGAGGTTTTAAAAGAATACATCAGAGATACAGCTTAGATGACACACTCTCCCATTCAAAGTCAGTTGGGGGAAAAAGGAGAGCAATTGTGTCTGTGTCTGAGAGAGAGAGAGAGAGAGAGAGAGAGAGAGAGAGAGAGAGAGAGAGAGAGGAGGCAGGACAAAAGAGAGAGAAATTGAGAGGGCAAAGAAGAGATAGAGAGACAGAGAGACTTAAAAATTTGAGAGCGAATTAGCGAGGAAGAGAGAGATATAGACAGGAGAGAGAGACAAAGTGAGAGGGGGTGGAGAGGAAGAGAGAGGGGGACAGGGAGACAGAAGGAGAGATGTATTTTCTCATTTCCAGTGGAAGTGTTTCCAGCCCGGTGCTGGTGTTCCCAGGGGTCATGGAGGATTCCCTCTGATCTCTACAGCAGAGGAGGTGGCATTTACAATATCCACCCATCTCTCTCTCTTTCTTTCTCTCTCTCTCTATCGCTGTATTCTCTTGTCTGTCATCCCTCATCATCCCTCTCTTCTCTCATCACTTAGGAGAGTATGACACTTCTTAGGAGAGAGAGAGAGAGAGAAAGAGAGAGAGAGAAAGAGAGAGAGAGAGAAAGAGAGAGAGAGAAAGAGAGAGAAAGGGAGAGAGAGAGAGAGAACCCACACCTTGTTAGTGTTCTAATGAGAACCAGTCCATTGGTGACGAGAACATCTTGGTGTGGACTGAAGCGTGGTTTAGTTGAAAGTCAAAGACTTGGGGTACGGCCAGTTTAAAAATCTATGACGAGGAGGAAATGAGTCATAGAGGGGTACATCATCTGGTAGGGGGGCAGAGAGGAGTCGGCAGACAGTCCATGACCTTGCCCAGAGTAGCAAACTCAAAGTAACTTTACTTCTTCACCCCATAGGCTTTTTTTTAAAAGCCTCTTTGAAGTTGGCACTTAAAAGCTCTACCGTAGAACCTGAAGGAAAAGAGACTTGTGTGGAATGAATGCTATGAGTGTGTGTGTGTGTGTGTGCGTGTGTGTGTATGATAGAGAGAGTGAGAGAGAATGTGAAGGTAGAATGTGTGTGTGTGTGTGTGTGTGTGTGCGTGTTGGTATGCATAGACGGGTGTCTCACAGTATACAGTGAATTCACAGATGGATGGAGAAGATACTATACCCCACTCTCTCTTTCTCCTACTTCCGTCTGAACTAAAAGGAGCCTCCATAATGCTCTACTAGTGTCCTCGGTTTGGGAGGGTAACACACAGCGTCGTCTGAAGCTCTCTGTGGGTGTTTCCCCACTGCACAGCCTCACAGTAGAGAATGGAAAGGGGACATGAAACTTTAATGTGGAAATGGGCCAGAAATAATGAGACTGCCTGGCTGTTTTAGTCTCTCTTTGTTGGGCTAGAGTAGGGGAGTAGGACAGTGTGTGTGTGTGTGTATGTGTATGTGTGCGCGCCCGCGTGTGCGTGCATGTGCACGTGTCTGTGTGTGTGTGTGTGCGCGCGTCTCTGTGCGTGTGTGTGTGTGTGAGGGAGTGTATTGTGTGTGTCTGCGGGCGTGTGTGTGTGTGTGTGTGTGTATCGCGTGTGTGTCCTATCTGGGGGAGTTGAAAGAGACTGTATTGTGATGATAGCTGCTCTCTCTGTGGCTGAATTCATTCTTTAATCCTTATTAAGTCTGTTGGACTCAGTGTGACATGAACCCACAACTCAGTTGCCTCTCCCTCACATTGTTCATTTTGATCAAGATATGTTTTATCCAGACATTCAAAGGGAATGGTGAATGAAAAAGAAAAGCCAATTTCTGTTGCAAGGCTATCATTATCAATACCTTGAGGACTTAAACTTGTCGTTGGGGCATTGTTCTGTTCTGTGTAATGAGAGGGAGAGAGAGAGAGAGAGAGAGAGAGAGAGAGAGAGAGAGACAGAGACAGATGGACATGCCACATTCAGTCATTATCATGATATCAATCAAACCCATAAGCTCTGGCTTCAATCCTATGTCTATTATAATGGTTTCACTCTGCCAACATGAATGCGTAAGTTGACATTTTCAACACCATACCGTAGCTAATGCCAGTTAGCATAAAGGAGCGAGGTATCAGTTAACATTTAAGCCATTTCCCCAGACTCTTTTATCCAAAGCGTCTTACATTAAGTACATTTGTCTAAAGTAAGTGAATCAACTATACTATACTATACTCAACTATATCAGTCATTGTAAGTAAAACCTTCGATAAGAACAACTGCAGTCGGCAGTCACAGTGCTAGAGAATGGAGGAAAATAAGGTTGTTAGGGTTTCTTTTTTTTTTAGTAAGTATAGCTTTTTAATTAGTAGAAGGCCATAATGAAAGGAGTCCTACTGTTGAACTGGTGGGAGCTGGGGAAGGCTCCGTAATTGAACACATTTTGAACATGTAAAACAAGCTCTCTGGTTTATAAATTAAACATCAGAGGAGGGTCAACCGTGAAATTGTCTGTAATTGAGGGAGTTCTCGGGTTCACAACAATTGTAAAAAGGAGTCGCTCTGAACTGGTGTTTAAGTCGCCATGAGGCAGAGAGGTTGGCTGAGACACAGCTTATGTTACAGTCTGGAAGAATATTTCATCATATGTCTTCATGTCAAGTATTTGACTGTTTTTGATAGGTGTATGTGAGCCGCATGCCAAGGACAATGTTCTGACCTACTGTATGTGAATGAGACGGACATTAAAGCTGTTTGATTGCAATGCCATGTTGTGAAGGGTTGTAATGGCAGCTGTACTTGCTCATCAAACCACATGCGAGGCACACTGTGTTTCCCTCAGTATCTCCCTGAAGTACCTTCTACCCTACCTGTCTCTCACCTCTGCATCCAGGCTCCTCAGACAAGCGCTGTCCTTCCCTTGCCTCGCCCATCTGAAGCTAGTCTTTCTCTCTCTTTCTCTCACTTTTTATCCCCAAGGACATAAGATGAGGGACACACAACAAACACGCACGCCCGCCCGCCCACACACACGCACGCTCTGCTATTATACTACCAAACTATATGTTAGAAACCGTAAGATGGGCTCCTCATTCCTCATTTCGTCCCGTGCCTTACGACGAGCCCGTCCTCCGATTTCTACCTCCACCAGCCTCCCCTGGTTACACTGCACACATACTGTACCTGTTCCGTCCTCCGTCCAGGGCTAGAGTGGCCCATCAGATCAGTGTTCTGACTGTGTAGCAGAATAGAAGGAGTGTGAAAAGCTTTGGTAGATTAGAGAGTGAGAGAGAGAGAGAGAGAGAGAGCGAGAGGGAGAGGGAGAGAGAAGGGGGAGAGAGAGAGAGAAAGTGAAAGAGAGAGCGACAGAAGCTCTCTGCGCGAGGTGTAGCCTGGAGAATAAATGATTGAAGAGAGGCGCCTCTGTGTGCGTTTGGATGGAGAGGAGATGTGTGATCCAGAGGAAAGGAGGGAACGATGGAAGCTGCCATCAAAGACATTCTACAATCCATTATCCTCCAACTGCCTGTTCTGCCTCTGTCAGCTCTGCTTGAACCTGGGAGGATGAGAGAGGAGGAGAGGAAGAGAGGAGGAGAGGACATTGACTTGACAGCACTTTAATGTGCGGTGTAGAAAACACAGAATAGTCGAGTTCTGTTTTATTGAAATAGAGGAGAAATGAAACATATGCAGGCATGCATGTGGGAACACACGTGCATACACACACACACACACACACACACACACACACACACACACACATGTATCTTGCATGCATGCATAGTCTCTGATGTATATAAACTGTAATCCATTTAGACACAATATCTGTGATTTTATTACCTTGACATTCAAATGCACTCTGGAAGTTGTGTGACAGTGGACTTAATCCTGAATGTATTTTTATAATTCATGGGTTGGTTTTACAAACCCAGATAAAGCCTATTTCTAGAGAACATTCAATGGAGATGTCCCAATATACTGGGTAATGGGACAAAGTAATGGTTATACTAAACTAATACGGACTAGGACTCGGACTAGGCTTGGGGAACTAATTTTCTGGCCTTTAAAATAGCACTAATATTTCAGACACACACTGTGGCGCCAACACCAGCACCCCTCGCCAGCAGCGCCCATGTTTGTGTTGTTTTTTAAATTTAAAATGAAAATATTTCCCATTGTGTTTTTTATTTTTGTTAATTTTTGTATCCCCCCCCTCTGCTACTGCTGTTTACGAAAGAAGGATTTATTTGGAGTGCTTTCAAGTGAAGGGTTTTCTGGGGTTTTATGTGTGGATTTATATGATGTTGCTCAGAAAATCTGCTGTGTGTGTGCCATGTAGCAGTGGGGGAGCTAGGCAGGGGTGCCATGCCTAGCAGGGGCGGGTTTTACTAGGATCTAGTACAGAGTTGCTGATCATCTGTTTTACTAGTAAACATTAATATCCATGATATACTGTATAGATGACATTCATATAATGGGGATTTCAATCGACTGTGATCTACGTTTCCTGTTGACTAGAGAGGAAATGCTAATTATCAGACAAGCCACAACTCTCCTCCTCTCTACCATTTAACTGAGATGCACACACACACACACACACACACACACACACACACACACACACACACACACACACACACACACACACACACACACACACACACACACACACACACACACACACACACACACACACACACACACACACACACACACACACACACACACACACACACACACACACACACACAAACAAGCCTCCTTCTATTTACCATCTAACTGAGTTGAGCGATGACTCAATCAATGATCATTTATTTAGTTTTCTTCATGTTGAGTTGAAGCAAGATTAAAGTAAACTGTAAGCTGCCATCAAAGACACATCAGAATCCATTATCCTCCACCTGCCTGCTGGCGGCTCCACTTGAACCTGGGACGATGGCACGGAGGAAGTGAGAATGGAAAGAAGAGGAGAGGAGGAGAGGAGGAGAGGAGGAGAGGACATTGACAATATGTATACAATGAGTGTGTGAGGTGCAGTAGGATGGGGACATGATGACATCTTACACAGGGACTGTGTAAATTAAATGTAATGTCCAATTAAATGAGCCTATTCCCACTTGAGAGACTGGTCTCCTGAAGTAGTCCTCCTGTCTTGTTACTTGCCTATAGGCCTACTAGTAGCCTATGCAGTGCAACACCTTGCATTTCTTAGTGCAAATGTTTTAACCGCGGCCTGTAGGTCCAGGCTGTGGGCCCAACTGTTTTCACCACGGCCTGTAGGTCCAAGCTGTGGGCCCAACTATTTTAACCGCAGCCTGTAGGGCCAGGCTGTGGGTCCAACTGTTTTCCATTCAGAGTAGAGGATGGCACAAGTTTCTCTCCTGTTAATAACAACAACAACAACAACAACAACAAATGTTTCCTTCTTCTAGCATTGTGACTGCCTATGTCCCCTGGTCTGAGCATTGATTACTTTATCTTATGATGACTGATGGATAGATGATTCAATGACTTAAACAAATGTATTTGTTGTAAGTCGCTTTGGATAAAGGCGTCTGCTAAATCCCATAAATGTAAATGTAAATGTAAATGCCTGCCCTGGATAGTTGGCTATATCCCAATCCCACTATAACCTCAAATCCTGACTCCTGTCTCAATTACATGTCCTCCCTTTATTCTGTAATGCATAGTTGTGTGTTGTAAAAGAACGTCCCGTGCCTAACATGATTATTCTTCAAGTGTTCATAAATACTTATATCTAGTGAATTGCGGCCAATTTGTAAGTTGTATACATTTTCCCCTGGATGCTAGGCCCAGGCTGAATGTGGCTCTATTTCAAAGACAAATTAAGTCCCAGCCAGCCTGCTGGCAGGCAACTGAATGATTATGATTGGGGTTTGATGGATGTATTTGGAATGGCTAAAGCCTAAGAGCACAAGAGGGCCTACATAGAATCGTAGAGATTGCAGTCTTTTCTCTTGTTTTTTGCTTTGATGTGTATAGTCCTATCCCGATCAAATACTCCTATTTGAAAAGCAGGTCCTCGACTTTAACTCTGTGCCCACTCTGCCCACAACAAAATTAGTTAATCCTAGCTGCTAAAGCTCTGCTTTGTTGTTCTTGGCTGTTGCGTCTTTAGCTAAAGTTGAAGTCTGTTGGATGCTGGCCATGCAACCACTTATTTGATTTTCTTATTTGATTCATTATCAGTCTCGCTTCTTACGGTCAATTGCGTTTATTTGAAGGCAGTCCATGAATTTGAGGTTGGCTGAAGAGTTACTGGAGCTTCTTGTACTGATTTGATTCATTACCAAGGAATAGACAGTAAAAAAAAGGCTGTCTGAGGTACGCTCTCCTCTTTACACCCTATTATGACGTTTTTAATAACTACAACCCTATCGCTTTAGCCGTTCAATCACGAGACGAATCGGTGTCATCTCAAAACTCCTAAACAAGCGATACGGCAAGACGCATCATTCACCCAAGTTTGGTCAACACTGGGCCAATCAGTGTAATATTGTAAATGCCGCATCTGTATGTTAAGACGCACGATTCAGCCCAAGCTTCGTAAAGGTTATCTGAGTGGTGTCGGAGATAAAGCGTGTGACATATGAACAGACAGAGACTGATCCGTAGTCTCCTCCCTGATTTCACCGTGGGGGACAATACAACAGACAATACGCGCCTAGAAGCCACTGAGTGAAAACCACCAAAAAGTGCAGTGCCATACTGTATCATAAACACTAATATCCCCATCTAAGAAACAAGGATCAACCAAGCACAAAAATACAAAAGTGCCACACTCTACATTCCTCCAGCAACAGACTACAGTAAATCATTCAAACATCTTATAGCTGCTGGGATAAAAGACCTCCTGAATGTCTTGGTGGAGCATCTCGGTAAACCTCAAGGTGCTCTGCTACTGCTTCATAAAACAGCATAGTGGGTGGGGGCTTCCTGACTAATTATAGACTGCAGGGGAGGCTGGTGGAGGTAGAAATCGGAGGACGGGCTCATTGTAATGCATGGAACGGAATGAAGAATGGTATCAAACACGCATGGAGCTCGGGAGCGAGCCTACAGCTTTACAGGCCAGGCTCTACGGAGAGTCCATGTTTTGGGTGGACCCCAGGAAAAGTAGTTGTAAGCCAATGGGGATCTGACTAAACAGCTTTCCACAGACAGATCGATCGATCGATCGATCGATCTATCTATCTATCTATCTATCTATCTATCTATCTATCTATCTATCTATCTATCTATCTATCTATCTATCTATCTATCTATCTATCTATCTATCTATCTATCTATCTATCTATCTATCTATCTATCTACCTACCCACCCACCCACCCACCCACCCATCCATCCATCCATCCATCCATCCATCCATCCATCCATCCATCCATCCATCCATCCATCTCCTAATCAAACTGTTTCTATTACAACCTCTCCCCTGACAGCTTTGGTCGTCAGACTGGCGTAGTGGTGCTGATGTTTCTAATGATGCCTGCTATGGTTGTCTACCTGCACCTGCGTCTCCGGGCAACCATGTAGGGGTGATCATGGAGCTGCACCCCCTGCAGTCTAATAGTGAGGCCAGTCTGGGGGCAGGAGACAGCAGCCAGGTAACCCCATAGGATAGAATCTTAGTGAGTGAATACAGGGGAGGCTGGTGGAGGCAGAAATCGGAGGACGGGCTCATTGTAATGCACGGTATGAAATGAGGAATGCCTTGTGGGTGAGCCCTTCCTCCGATTTCTGCCTCCACCAGCCTCCCCTGGTGAAATACCAACGCTACCTGAATATGTGAAATCGGAAGGTGTTGCTCTGCCTTTGTAGTGTAAATGGGGGTTGATCAAAGTGCTGGAATAGCACTGACATAGTGTGCTGTCATTTACCTTTATAAGGGATGGGGAAGGAAGAGGCTGGAAAAGGGAAATCAGGGAAAAGGTGGAGGTGTGTGGGGGGGGTTCTCTCTTGAGAGTACATCTGGCACATACTGTATGTCTGGTATAATTTAGACTCTTCAAGTAAAATCAATAATTTTTCCATTTACAGGGAGGAGGGAAGGGGGAGGGAAAGGGGGAAGAAAAAGGGGAGGGAATGGGGAATGGGGAATGGGGAATGGGGAGATGTTCTTTTTAAATATTGATATATGAACTGCTATGTTTGTTGAAAATGAAAAGCAAAAAAAAGGGTTGATGCTATCCTTAACCTTTATTAACCATTACTCAAAGAGGATCATGCAAACCTATTGTGAGATGGATTTTTATATCAGATTTATTCCATATTTGAGTCTTATGTATAAGATTTTGTTTTACAGTTCATTTGGTCCTGTCTGCCTGGTTTATCCTATATAAAGAAGTGAACTATATTTGCTGAATCGACTTTGATCTCAATTTCTCCTGGTGGTAGCGGGTTTTAGAAAGTATCCTCTTTTCCCTAACCATAACCATAACCATAACCATAACCATAACCACACACACACACACACACACACACACACACACACACACACACACACACACACACACACACACACACACACACACACACACACACACACAAACATCTTGCATGCATGCACAAGTGCACAGACAGGATGTATATAAACTGTAATCCATTTAGACAGAGGCAGCTGTATCTGCTATGTTGGTGCTGTGTGTAGATAGGTACCTGTGATGTTATTAGTTATTACTTTGATGTTAAAATGGACTCTGGAAGTTGGGTTTAGTGGACTTAATCCTGAGTGTGATTGTATCATTTTAAGACCCAGATTAATAAACCTAACCCTAAAGGATTTATAATAGAGATTTACCATAGAACATGTGTTACTATCAATCCAGGACTGGGACCGGAAGAAGAACCCATAGTGTGATGAAGAAGAATCTTGCCTCAGTTGAACTCCTATGAATCCAACACCATTTCCAATCCAGTCATCGTTTGTCTCTCACTTTGGTCATGTGACCAACTTCTGTTGATGAACATGTTCCGATAAACTCTTTTACTACGGTTTCAAATAATTCATTTGGAGGTCTGCTTTCAAGTGAAGTGTCTCTTTATGTGTGGGTTTAAATTGATACATTGATGCTCAAGAGTCTGGTATCTGGTATATCCACAGTATTCGACATCCCTGTGAGGTGTGTGTGTGTGTGTGTGTGTGTGTGTGAGTTTGTTTTGCATAACTGATCAGCAGCATTAGCATCTGCATGGCCATGTTGGCAGCTTTGATGTAGCAGGTGTGTGTTATCCAGTGTAGCACGGCGTAGGAGGATGTTTACACACACACACACACACACACACACACACACACACACACACACACATACACATACACATGCACACATGCACACACGCACACACATGCACGCACGCATACACATGCACGCACACGCATACCCGCATACCTGCGCACACACACACAAACGCGCGCACACACACACACACACACAAATGTACACACACATACACACACACACACACACACACACACAAATGAATAACCAATTTGGTGTTCAGGGGACTTTCTTTTTTTTCTTTTTACAACTTAGCATAATCAGAGAGAAACAATTTCATTAAAGAGGAGAGGTGCGCTTTGATGTAAATGGAGTTACTATAAACATAATGAGAGCTGCAGAGTGGCAGTAGGGAAGGTTCCTGTAAGCTGTTGCTTCTCCACTAGCCTTAGACCGGACACAACATCCTAGAAGCTGCTGTGTACGGACCTCTGTACATTTCTGATTTCGTGCAGGATAATGTGCTCACTTCACATGTAGCTATGTAGCCTCACATGTAGCTATGTAGCCTCACATGTAGCTATGTAGCTTCACATGTAGCTATATAGCTTCACATGTACCTATGTAGCTTCACATGTAGATATGTAGCTTCACATGTAGCTAAGTAGCTTCACATGTAGCTATGGAGCCTCACATGTAGCTATGTAGCTTCACATGTAGATATGTAGCCTCACATGTAGCTAAGTAGCTTCACATGTAGCTATATAGCTTCACATGTACCTATGTAGCTTCACATGTAGATATGTAGCCTCACATGTAGCTATGTAGCTTCACATGTAGATATGTAGCCTCACATGTAGCTATGGAGCCTCACATGTAGCTATGTAGCTTCACATGTAGATATGTAGCTTCACATGTAGCTAAGTAGCTTCACATGTAGCTATGTAGCTTCACATGTAGCTATGTAGCTTCACATGTAGCTTCACATATAACTATGCCTTTTTCCTGTGTAGAGTTAGCTCCATAATCGGACCATGACCCTTGAAGTTGGCTAGCCTAGTTGCACCAGATCTGTTTGAACTAGTCTCACAACTAAGTCAGACTCTGGATTCTGTATTTGTTTTTGGAGCTGAAGCCAATGTCTCCTGACTGTGGACAGATCCAGGGCGGCAGGGCCAGTGCTTGGCTGGTTTGAGGTAGAGATGTTAGTGTACAAAGCTGGTTTGAGGTAGAGATGTTAGTGTACAAAGCTGGTTTGAGGTAGAGATGTTAGAGTACAAAGCTGGTTTGAGGTAGAGATGTTAGTGTACAAAGCTGGTTTGAGGCAGAGATGTTAGTGT
>NC_139660.1:19805745-19813245 GCF_951799395.1 Argentina silus | reverse complement strand
GAGAGAGAGAGAGAGAGAGAGAGAGAGACAGGAAGGGAGGGACAACAGGAGAGAAAGAGCGAGCGAAGAGGGATGGAGAACAGAGAGAGAGAGAGAGAGAGAGAGAGAGAGAGAGTTATATTAGGTATTCTCACCCTGTCCCCCTGCTGTATAGTGTCTGTGCCCTTGTGTTGTCCGTGGTTTTCATCTGTATCCTCTGTTTTGTGGATATTCATCGCTCTCTTCTCTGGCCCAGGAGGCTAGCAACAGCAACGGCAACGGCAGGTGCTGATTATCCCTCACCACATTAGCATGGTTGGAGCTAGCAGTTCAATTAGCGAGCCAGGCTCCTCGTTCCCAATTAGCAGTCAGCTGCAGTACGTTGTCACGGCTGAGACACACTCAAACCAGCTGGAACTCCCAGGCCTCGGAGGACACACAGACAGCATACGTGTAATAAACAAAACAATACAAACAACCAAAACAACAATAGCAATACAGATCGAAACGAAACGAGGCAATCAGAGTGCGTGCAACCACGCTGCTGGTGAGAGACAATGGAGGAACAGATCTACAACAAACATGTTGTCGCTTGTCCCCTACGAATGTTGTAGCGCCTTTCCTTGTGTGAATCGGTGTAAACATGTACCACATGGGAAATATACAGTACGTGTTCAAAGTTTGGAGTTTCCATTGTTACTATAGCATCCCCTTGGTGGCCAATCTGCATTTTTGAAATGTCGTAAAGTTCGTAAAGTTTCGTAAAGTTCTCCCAGTGGAGTCTGAGGTACGAACATAAAAACATACAAACAGACAAACGGACGGAGACAGATCCACAGTCCCCTCTCCGATTTCATTGTAGGGGAAAATTAGGGTGTAGGGTGCTGAATGTGGAACACAAGAGGTAGAATCTAATAGGATGTATAATGCAGGATATTGTGGGTGATGGTAGGATGGAGTGAGTAGAGTGTTGTGGGTAAAGGTACCATGGAGTGAGGATGATGTAGGATGTTGTGGGTAAAGGAAGGATGGAGTGTGTAGCATATAGGATGTTGTGCGAAGGGAGTAGCCAGTTGTCATTGATGTCACCTGCAATCTGATCATCTCAATCTGGCAACCTCCTCTGATGGCCACACCCAGCTCTGAGGGTAAACTGGCAGAGACTTATCTGGCAACATTCTCTGAAGGCTTCACCTAGCTCTCAGAGTAAACTGGCTGGCAGAGGGAGAGGTATCTGGCGACATCCACTGAAGGCCTCACCCAGCTCTCAGAGTAAACTGGCAGAGACCTATCTGGCAACATCTACTGAAGGCCCCACCCAGCTCTGAGGGAAAACTGGCAGAGATACTGTAGAGATACCTGGCAACAAGAGAGGCCTATGCCATCCAGGGGAGGCTGATGGAGGCAGAACTTGGAGGACGGGCTCATTATAATGCATGGAATGGTATGAGGAATGGTATCAAACACACATGCATTACAATTAGCCTCGTCCTCTGATTTCTACCTCCACCCACTATGAGGAGAGAGGGTATTCTAGTACTGTAGGGTATTCATGGCACGCACCTCCCTCTCTTCACTGAAGCCTCTCAGGGCATGATGTACCTTAAAGACGCTTGTTGGCCCCTAAACCCCTCAGTATGCGGAAACCTGCTGAGCTCAGCCTAACTGCTCCGCTCTCATTTGGAACGAAGGCATCCTAACCTGACAGCCCAATTAGTGAGGGAATGTTGGGGCTATAAGAACATCTTTTTTTTCTGTAAATGAATGTGCGTGCGTGCGTGCGTGTGTGTGTGTATGGGTGTGCATGCGTGTGTATGCATGTGTATGCGTGTGTGTGCATGCGCGTGTGTGCGTGCGTGCGTGTGTATGCATGTGTGTGCGTGTATGTGTGTGTCCTTTAGAGCAGCATTTAATGATGTTCATTTAATGAGCTCTCCTGAGGAAGACATTAGCCAAGTGTCTTTTACAAACTCTGCATGGAGTGTAAAAGGTGCTCCATATACACTTATGTAAATTATACATTAGTAAAAATTGAAATCAATATGATTCTATGTTCTATATGCTGTAGTCACTTGTAAAACAGCCAGTGAAGCACTTGCGGAGGCACCCAGGGAGGAATCGATTTGCTGTGAGGGATATTGTGATAATGTGACATTTAAAATCATGTTTTGCATATCTCACACACCGATACTGCAACAAAAACTGAAAAGCGCTGGAAATATCTCACAATTTCCACAAATAAACAAACAATACAATCTCGTTGTTTACACTTCTTGTCTTCCTATCTCCTTCTTATCCAAAGTGCTGCTGCACGTTTGGGATCACAAAAGCGCGACTCCGGAAAACAGGCAAGGTGCGTTTCAGGTTGGCTGGCAACCTTTGATGTGGAGCAGACTATAAACATATTCAAATGCGTCGACAGAGGACCATACATTATTCATGGTAGCAACAAATAGATACTGTTACCATAGTCACTCGGGGAGATGTGCCCCGTGGCCAGGGGAATGAACCTCCAGTCCCAGGAGTAGCACTAACCTCAGAGCACAGCTTGTTTTTTGGGGGGAAATACAATGTTGTGAAGTTATTTAATGAGACAGTAAAGTTGATAAAAAGCCAAAAGCCCAGCCCATTCATGCATTATTCTGTGGGTGAATAGATAGATAGATAGATAGATAGACAGACAGACAGACAGACAGACAGACAGACAGACAGACAGACAGACAGACAGACAGACAGACAGACAGACAGACAGATAGACAGATAGATAGATAGATAGATAGATAGATAGATAGATAGATAGATAGATAGATAGATGGATACAGAGAGGTGTTGTGTAAAAGAAGAGTGAGGGTATGTGTGTGAATGGAGAGAAAGTGTATCTCAAACACACGGGATTAGGCAACGAACACGACCTCACAGCTGATTAACACACACCCGATGAACACAAACTGATTAACACACACCTCATTAACATAGGGATTAGCATATAGGGTGTATTTGAGCATTTAGGAAGTGTATTGTCTGTGTAGAGCACGGTTGAGGCCCTGTGTGTGTGTGTGAACCAAGCAGAGCAGTTCATACATGCTCTCACTTTTAGGAGATTAAAAATCAATTACCATTTCGGTCATGTGCTAGTGTAATTATAGCCGGGCAGAATATCAGCCGATTTATCATATGGATCTCTGCTGGTGCTATTAACAGATAGGGCTGCTGTTATCTTATTCATTATGTCAGACATGATATAGTATACTTATGAAGCGGAGGGCGGTTTCACCGCGCGGCTCACATGGATAAATGTGTCTTTACTTTAGAAGTGTCTCCAATGACACTGTCATGGAAGGAGAGGAGGGTGTGTGTGTGTGTGTGTGTGTGTGCGTGCGTGCGTGTGTGTGTGTGTGTGTGCATGTGTACGTGTGTGCGTGCGTGATCAGAGAATGGATAGAGAAGGGAAAGGGTAATGGGCAGTAGAGAGATGGAGGAGATAGAGGAGGGAGAGGGAGAGGGAGAGGGAGAGGAGGGCTAGAAAAGATGACAAGTCTTCTAATGTAGCCCAATGGAGGGGATTGAGGGGAGGGGGGGTGGGACAGGACATTAGTGACCTCTCATCTTGTTACCCCATCCCTTATCAATCCTTATCAACGTTAGCCTCCCTAACGCAAACACCGCTAATGAGGCTAAACACAGATGGATCGTGGGTAATAGAGATGGATTATGGATAACACAGATGCATTGTTGGTAATGACAGGGTCATTAGGGGTCAGTGACAGGCTTCTCCGTCAAGTATGAATTCACCCTCCGACATTTCATTGCAGCTAGGCGGCTCGCCGTTAATTCATTCAGTCAGGTAAATGGAATTCTGCCCAAGACAATGAGACATCTCTTTCATATCCAACTGGAATATTCACCCGTAAGCACTGCATCTCCCACAAGGCAGTGCAGATTTATGGCCTGCTTTTATAGCAGGTCGTGTCACGCGTTTGGGTTTGGTTTTGAGGATCATTTCATTTGCCTTATTTCAAACAGACATTCCATTTCAGCAGAATTAATAGAGCTTCAGGTAGGATAAATCAAAGCAGCTTGGAGAAGGGATTCATCTAATTAGAACACAGAGAAGGAACCCTGGCCTTGACTGTCACAGTGATTGGTGGAAAGGACAAGGAGGATGAGCTAATCTCTATGAATACCACAACTAATAAAAGACATATTATGCTAATAGTTTATATTACAGAAATATGGATTACAGCAGCATCTTGTCATTGTGTCTGTGTGTACTGTAGCAGAGGGGGTTTGGAATCACTGCCTGAGACATGAAACTCCAGCCTTGAGGCTGTCCCGTTGGCCTAATACAAGTGCAAGGATCTTCCATGTTAGAGACATGGGTTCAAATCCCGCCCTTCACATCTGTGTGTCACGCCCTCCACTTCCACCTAGCCTCTGCCAGTCTCTCTCTCTCTCTCTCTCTCTCTCTCTCCTGTCTGTGGGCGTGGCCCAGGCTCCAGCATCTAGTCTCCTCATCTTCTCCACCTGTTCGGTCTTCACACCTGTGGGTCATCAACTCCCAGTATTTAAACATCGGCAGATCGTTTGTTGTCGTTACAAGTCAGTCTCGCTCTCGGCCGCTTAGCAGCGCTTAGTTTCCTGTAGATTCTCTGTGTCTAAGTATTTTGTCTTACTGTGTTCATTCTGTACTACAGGACCACTTCTTGGTTTCTGCCTGCCTGCCTGCCTGCCCTGTCTACCTGCCTGCCTGCCTGCCCTGTCTACCGTGTCTACCTGCCCTGTCTGCCCTGTCTACATGCCTGCCTGCCTGCCCTGTCTGCCCTGTCTACCTGCATGCCTGCCCTGTCTGCCGTCTACCTGCATGCCTGCCCTGTCTGCCCTGTCTACCTGCCTGCCTGCCCTGTCTGCCCTGTCTACATGCCTGCCTGCCCTGTCTACCTGCATGCCTGCCCTGTCTACCTGCCAGCCTGCCCTGTCTGCCCTGTCTGCCCTGCCTAGCCTGCTACCCTACCCTGCTTGCCATTCCACCCTGCTACTCCGTTCCCCCCTATTCCCTCATTAAAAACCGATTCTTTTATATTCGTGTCCCGTCCTGCGCTTGGGTTCCTCTGACCGTAACACTGTGTGAATCGCTCTACCTTTTAGCCATGTAAGCACTCTACAAGCTCGATTTTAACGATGTAAAAAGCTAAGCTGGCAGGAGTGTGTATGTGTGTGTGAAATATCGGTGCTATTTTCAAGGCCGGATTTTTCAGCGAACACGATGGCACTTGACCTGCTCATTGTCGTGAACACGCCTCTATTTACCGCTGCTCGGCCCACGTGAGCGCAGGCGAGACGGCGCTCCAGCGAAATCGCCAATACGCCTGCGTTTGAACTCGCATCCGTTTTGCGTCGGCTGAAAATAGAACCCTTTGTGTCCGTGATTTAATGAACCTGAAAGAGAGAGAGAGTATAATTATCATAAGTGTGTTATCCCATCTTCATTAGTTTGTGTTTAATCAATAACAAAAGAATAAATATGCCCAGAATAAACCTCAAGAGCTTAATAACTATCAAGCTTGATTAAGCTTCCTCAATCACAGATCAGCTCAATTTATTTTTTTAATTACTTCTGTAGCCTCTGTAGCATACTTAGATCTGACTTGTTAGTCCCCCCCCCAAGACAATGCCTAGGCTTTACCTCAACAGGCTAGAACAGTCTTAAGGCAAGCAGAAAACCGAACCAATTGGGTTCAAACCCAGCCAGAGAGAGAGAGAGAGAGAGAGAGAGAGAGAGAGAGAGAGAGAGAGAGAGAATGTTCAAGGTCAGTCACTTTTTTATATGTAACAACTCATAACAATAACAACTCATCCTCTGGTTGATGAAACACCACAGTGGGAGATATATCAGCCTAAGCACTGTGTGAACACACACACACACACACACACACACACACACACACACACACACACACACACACACACACACACACACACACACACACACACACACACACACACACACACACCTGGGCCACTCAGTCACTATAACTGTCTCTCTATGATCTACATTCGCTCTGCATATTCATACGAGTGATTTAACCGTCCTCATACCAGATACGGCAGATCAGATGTCCGAGTGCATGGTCATCAATCTGCTGTGTTTATGTTCCAGCTCTCCCATACACCTACCATACGTAACACGGTTTAACACATTTAATAGTGGATCTCTGCAGGTTAATGCAGGTGTTTTTTTGTTTTTTTACTGTCCAACATAACTTAGATGGAATATGCTCTGTGGAGAGGAGGACTGGGTTGGTGCTGATGCTGTAGAACTATGTCAATGTCTGCGTGCTCTCTGGAGAAGAAAAATAGAAAAAGATACATATGAATGTTTTATGACTGTATGTGATGCTTACTGAGTGGTTTTCAGTAAGTTTGTGAGGGGAGGAACGTGTGAAACCAGCAGACACGCACACACACGCACGCACGCACGCACGCACCCACCCACACACACAAAAACTGGTTTCACCTGGTTTCATGATTACTGACTATAATCATTTCATAACACAAACCTCCAATGAAAAAGAGTGTGATGAATAGAGACTGTGATATTTTAGGTGACTTGTTTCAGGGTTTGTAATTGGAGGGAAGGCAGTGGAAGCAATTTGGATCAGGTGTTGTTATTGTTGTTGTTTACACCTACGACATGTTGACATATTTGGAGTGGCACGTTCATCAACAGAGAATTACCCCCTACCTCACTGATTGGCCCAGATTGACTCGCAATTAGCATACTGTGAATAAACAACACGCTACACAGATTATATTTATGTTGTTAAATACCTGTTTTCAATTAAAGCACCCTCAATATTAACTGCGCTGCCTCTTAATCACATGACAACATATTCTGGCTGTGTCATTTAGAGCCTGAAATGATTTGCCCCAAATGATGCACCATGGTATGGTGAACTTATCTAATGCAGTTTTACCTACAATATGATCTGCTGTACTGTTGATGCAGATATTACATGTAACGAACGCACCATGAACTCCCAACTACTGATGAAGATGTGGACTTGATATCTAAAACACAATCAGCACAATGCATGACAAAATGTATCGATGGTTTCCCATTTCTCTCAGATTTCCTCCATCTCTTTTTCTCCTCTTTTCCATTCTCTCTCTCTCTCTCTATCTCTCGAGCTATCTCTTTCTCTATATTGTAACTGACATCTCTAGGGTAAATGAACTAGGTCACACAAAGAAGAGAGTAGAGGCACGTAGGCAGAGCCTACACACACACACACACACACACACACACACACGCCCGCAGACACACACACACACACATGCACACACGCACGCACGCAGGCACACACGCGCGTGCACGCATACACACATGTGCACGCCCGCCTGCACACACACACACATACACACACACACAGACAGAGACACACACACACACACACACACACACACACACGCACATGCACACACACCCCTGGGGCCTCATTCTTTGTGGTAGCCGTAGCTGCC
>NC_139660.1:19795745-19800745 GCF_951799395.1 Argentina silus | reverse complement strand
CCTACCGTTATCTCTCTATCCCTTTATCTCCCCGTCCTTCTCTCTCCATCCATCTCTCCACCCCTCTCTTTCTCCCTCTCTCCTCCCTTCTACCGTTATCAGGGAACACTAGCACAGAGTCTCACTGTTTGCAGCCTGATAAGAGAAGAGAGAGGAAGGTGTGTAGTTGTGGATAACAACCAGATCAAAGAGAAAAACATCAGCTTTGAGCCAATAGGAGAAGCTTCCCTGCCACCGTTCATTTCACAGGGGAATATGATTGGCTGATATGGTTGCCTGGGCAGTGATGAGCAACCTTACAGAGTCCTGAAGACTTGCGCTATGCCTAGGCTTTAGCTCAGCGGGCTAAGAGGAGGCCCAGGTTCGAACCCCATTGGTCACACACAAAGAAAGTTTCTCAAGTTTCCAGTCCCCCCCCCCCCCCTCTCCAACACCACCACCACCACCACCACCTCCATCTGCCCTCAGAAGCAGAGAGAGAGAGAGAGAGAGAGAGAGAGAGAGAGAGTGAGAGAGAGAGAGAGAGAGAGAGAGAGAGAGAGAGAGAGACGCAACAGAGTGCAGGGGTTAACACCGCAGCATCAATCCACCACAGAGAGAGCTTGTGAAGCGTGCAACAAAAATACTGCTTCATTTAGATTTAATGACTTGTGTCTCTTTCCTCTGCAGCCGATGGCTCGGGCCGTGTGTGAGTTATAATAACCATAATGGAGGGGTTTTATGGGCCACCCTTCATGTCCAAGCACCCAGAGAGCTCTTTACTCACTACGTAAAAAGAATGATCGCAAATAAATCTCATAGCTAGAGAAAATAAGTTTAATGATCCTGAGGTACTGTATGGAGAGGGTGTGTGTGTGTGTGTGTGTTTGTGTGTGTGTGTGTGCTGTGTGTGTGTGTGAGTGTGTGTGGAGATGGGGGGGTTCCTTCAAAGTCAACAAAACTAACACTTAGAGAGGTTATGCGCAACCTCTATGCAGAGAAACTTGGTGCCATTAAGACACCATTCTCCACAGAGCACGCAGCTAATGGAATAGAGTCAAATAAAACTTTATTGCCAATCAACAATATGATGTGAATTTGTTCCCGTGCCAACACTGTTACAGAGAGGACAATCAATACTAGCGTGCTAATTATCATAAGTGCAAGGCAGATGTGCCTGTACTCCGTAATCAACCAATGACAAAGTAGATGTCACACACTTGTTTGAGACGGAGTCATTTGTCACTTTGGGAGCAATCACACAACAAAACACCGAGCAATACAAACACCCTTCGCATTGTGTACAAGGACCTCAGACTCAAGTCTAAGATTTAATAGCTGAATCATGATTTTAATCTAACTGTCACCTACGACAGCCGACTAAAATACCATTTCATTATTTTCCGACTTGGCTAGATATCGAGGAACAATGAGAAGACAGATTGTTTTCCTACTGCGGTCGGATGTTGAGGAATGAGAGTAGTTTACTTGTACAATAATTGAACAAATTGAAGTGTCTGTGTGGAATTCTCCCTTCACTCTCTCCCTTCTCTATGGCTCCCTATCCCTCTCTTTCTGTCTCTCCTGTGTCTCCTTCACTGACACTACCCTCCGTTTCTATTACCAGATAGATAGATCAGTATTCCGGCCATGGTGAATCTATTGAATCCATTTCTCTGCATGACACTGTAGGGATATGCCCCAGCCTATATGGTAAATACAGTACACACACCTCTCACACACACACACACACACACACACACACACACACACACACACACACACACACACACACACACACACACACACACACACACACACACACACACACACACACACACACACACACACGTAACCAACAGGCCATAACTCAAACACAGACAAGCAGAGAGTCATGCAGGGCACACAGCCGAGAGCTATCTTCAAGACTGGACCATGCTGTGAACTCACACTGTGATCATGCAGTCTGAGGCTGTGTTAATGCATATGGATACAATGGTTATTTAATGCTCTTTGACAGGCAGACATTACACTTGCAGTACACACACATATACACGCACACACGCGCATACTCACACACACACGCACACGCACATGCACACACACATACACATACACACAAACACACACACACACACTCACACACACACACACATACAGTACAGAGAGAGAAAGAGATGGAGAGAGAGCGAGAGAGAGAGAGAGAGAGAGAGAGAGGGAGGGAGAAAGAAAGAAAAAACGAAAGAAAGAACGAAAGAAAGAAAGAAAGAAAGAAAGAAAGGCAGCAAGCAGCCCTGCTGAGTGATGGGAGAGAGACTGTCACTTGGAGAGAGACAACATCAGGCAGGGATTCCCAGCATCCGATTGCCATGCCGATCACATACAACCCAAACAACATCCCGTAATCCCAGCCGTGAAGTCACGGCGATGGAGACGGATCACCTCACTCGGCTGGTGCTTCAGGAGATCAATGAACCAGTGCGCTGCGTAATGACACTGTTTGGAAGTGTTTATGACGCACATCCATATTCATAACGAGAAGCCTCGTCTCTCTCTCTCTCCGTCAATGTTGATCTTTACTGGGGAGAGAAACGGGACGGTAACTCACCCTGTCCTCAGATCCGTCAACGAGAGGTGAACTATGGGACGGGATGTACGTTCTGTAACTACACCAAAGTTCCCTTCTGGGGGGAAATAACGTTATTCCATTTCTCGTGAAAAACCAGATGATTCATACAGTAGACGGAAGAGCTACAGCTGGGAGTGTGAATTGTAGACAGTGAGAGTAAGTTATTGTATTTAATGTACAATAAACCATATCCTTTTATTGTCACACAACAGAGCATGGTGGGAAGATCTTCATTCACCGCCGACATCCAGCAATGAGACGATACGGTACGCTCAGGGGAGGCTGGCGGAGGTAGAAATCGGAGGACGGCCTCATTGTAATGCATGGAACGGAATGAGGAACGGTATCAACGGTGCATGTGTGTTTGATGCCATTCCTTGTTCCGTTCCGTGCGTTACAATGAGCCGTTTTCTGCCTCCACCAGCCACTCCTGAGTACAATACAGCATTATATACAATGATTGTGCGTGGTGCATTAAGAGTTCACAGGTTGTATCGTGTAATAGTGTCAAGAGTGTAATACTAGCCATTATATTAATTAGAATCTGCACAATTTTCCATCCCCCACGACTTTGATACAGAAGCTGTAGCCTTCTGTTTTCTGCCTCCACCAGCCTTCACTGGTTTACACTCAATGTCACTAAAAGCTGTCCAATATCCAATATCACCAGAAACTGTCAGGTAACCAATATCACCAGAAACTGTCAGGTAACCAATATCACCAAAAAACTGTCAGGTATCCAATATCACCAGAAACTGTCAGATATCCAATATCACCAAAATACTGTCAGGTATCCAATATCACCAGAAACTGTCAGATATCCAATATCTTTCATAAGCACCTCCAGTAGAGACTACAATGTTCCATCTCGGGAATACACTCTCAGTAAAACTGGCATTTTACATCATCCAGTTATATTTCATATTTCATCACACACTTCAGGGAGAGGTTTAAGGCTCTGCAGAAGCAGTACTTGGCAGATTGCAATTCATCAAGCTCCATGTTCTCCCAGGCCTGACTCTAATGACTCTCCCTCTTATCAGCTCACAGATCATCCATCATATTTCTGGGAACATTTCTGTTTATTTCCTAGTTTATTAGTTTACAGGTGGATTCATAACCAGGGCAGTTTAATTTGAGGTAAGCTGTGCATGTATAAGTAGGACTTCTCTCTCTTCCTCTGGTCCCTGTTAAACTGCATAATGCGGATAAGATGGGCGGGATTCAAACCTAGGTCTTTTACATGGAAGACCCAAGCATCAACCACCATGTGAGTTGTCCCAGGTAGGGCTACCTCACTGGGAGAATATGCTTCCCAGTCACCTCCGCTACACTGGTGAGCTGAACGATCTCATCACTGTCGACAGCTTCATGGTAGACGTGGGAGAGACCCAGGTTCAAATCCCGCCGCATCGCACCGTGACGGAAGCGAAGCGAACAACCTCGTCACTCTGACAGCAGCAGAACCATTCGTCCTTAGACAGCAGAGAGGAACTATCGACGGCTGTTTCAAACAGAGGAGGGATCATTAAAACCCAATCACATCAACAACTTCAACAGAAAACAATGAATTATTAATGTCTTCAGATTTCCACACGCCCAAGTTTTTTTTTTCTTCGCCCGAGCCGGAGAGGAAAAGGCATTAGGCGTTCGTTCGTTCGTTCGTTCTCCTTCTCCTTCTTCTTCTTCTCGACTAAATTATCAATGAGAAGGGTTTCATTTAAGGCTTTCATTACAACTCTGTGGGAACGAGTATTTAATGAGCACTGCCTACGCCAGCAGCTCTGAGGAGCCAGGCTAATGATAATCGTGTGTTGAACTGAAGATCCTGTGGAATGATAGCAATGTTTCACTCTGGGAAGTAACTCATCCAGTTCTCCTGGAGGACATGCAGCCTATGAAGTGAAAACTGGTGTGGAGAACAGTTTTACCAGATTAGGTTACTTTGTATGTAATTGGGCTGGGATTTAGGCTCTAGTTGGGGTGGGAAAGTGTCAAGGAAATCTGGCAACACTGATGGAGAGAACGTCTTGGTAAATCTGCCCGACAGGCTAACCGAGAGGTTTTAGGGAATGTCGCCTATCGAATAGGTTCGTACAAACAACCCAGCATTTTTTCCTAAACCAACTATTATCAAAACGTTATCACATTCTGTTCACCGGAGGTGATTTGGAATCACGCTCTCCTGAAGAGGCAGCCCTGCCAGCCATGTCAACTCGAGTGTTGCGCCCTCGGATCTTGACGATCTCAGCCTAATGCTAGACGCTTGTGTCTTCCACGTCGGAGACCCGGAGTTCGATTCCCACCTGTGACATGAGCATGAACATAGATGTGCAGCGAGCCACAGCAGAGCGGTGTCCTGTTGTTCTACGACATGACAGGTTGATCATAT
>NC_139660.1:19783245-19788245 GCF_951799395.1 Argentina silus | reverse complement strand
ACAATACCACTTAAAGTGCACATTCAAATATCCAAATTCAAATGGTAAACACTGTAAACCTCAATGAAATGAAATAAAACATATATCTAAAGCCGGCAATGATAACTATGATAACGATACCAAAGTCCAGTGCGTTGCAGGCCTGGCACGTGTAGCTCACCTAAAATGGCGGCTCCTTCACTCTCACGAGCTAGAAGACAAAAACGAAACTCCCAGTTCCTTGAGCAGGCAGCCGCGCGAAGCTCCTCTCTCGGCAACCGGTGCAGTTTTCTCGAACGGCAGGAATCTTGTGTGCTACTGTCTCTCCCGGTTGCTATAGACCTCTTGAGCTCCCGTGTTGGTCAATCACAGTCCATAAGCACCCCGAAAAAAGCTAGCTATCTCACTGTTGAGCTAGGCTAGGCTAAGCAAGGTGGTTGACCGTCTGAACGGTTACTCCTCTGCAGAGAAATTGTTCCAAAACAGTTCATACGCCGAACGTAATAACTTATAGAGTTCACGGGTTGTGAACTCGCATTATTACCTTGTTCTAAACACAGAAATAAGTGGGCTACCTATTTCCACACTATTAACCTTACTCGACAGCACAGCAGCACATTCCATGCGTTCTCTTCGTTCGACATCCCGAATCTAACGTCCCCTTCTCATCCACCTGACACCTGACCTTCAACTCACTTTTTCAACTCACTTTTTCATTGGCTCATGAAAATAAACTAAAACTTTACATTTGAATTCCTTTACAATTTTGCCAGCATTGTGAACATAGTATTTCAGAAAACTAAATATTATTTACTAATCAAAGAACTTTTAATAGTTAGGCCTAATTTTCCATAGGGCTACATATGTTTTAGGGCCTTTCTGCTTTATTGGAATAGAGATAGTAGAGATTGACAGGAAGGATGGGTGAGAGAGAGGAGGGATGACATGCAGGATATGTCGATGGCGGGAATCGAACCAGGGACCTTGCGATGATATGGTATGCGGCTTAGTGTGCTACGCCACTGAACGCCCCAACAAATGCCCTGTCTGTCTGCAATCATTGAATTATTATTCCACTTTACCTCCTGAACGGACTGAATAGAAACACAACGGACCCCGGCCATGCCTGAGAGGCCCATTACCACCGAGCCACGCGCTGCCTGTCCTAAAACCCATCGAGAAGATCAATTATACATGATAATTCCTCCACAAAATCCCCACATGGGTGTCCACTCCGAAGGCTGTGCATTTAGAGTCTTCCGTGACCACAGGGAGTGAACAACCGCCATCACCATCCCTTCTCCAGGAATTTGGGTTGGAGTGCAAAACGCATCACACTATTAAATCACTGTCAGGCGAGGGCTGTTGAATTATTCACCTGGAGTGTGGAGGGGTGGTGTGAGGTTGGGGAGGTTTAAGTCTCTGTCTTTTTCTCTCCCACCCCCCTGTTTCCAGCACTCTCGCTCTCTCACATCCCTCTCTCTCGCACTCTAGCTCTTTCCATCCGTCTGTCTTTCTTGTTCTGTCCCCGTCTCTCTCTGTCTCTCTCGGCATTTCTCTCTCTCTCTCTCTCTCTCTCTCTCTCTCTCTCTCTCTCTCCTTCATTCCCCCAGGGAGAATGAGCAGTCAGATTCACGGAGCAGCAGTGTGGGGTGAGGTGGTTAGAGATTTAAGTCTCTCTCTGGGGATTTAATCAACCCTATCCATAATCCTCCTCTCTCTCTCTCTCTCTCTCTCTATCTTTCTCTCTCTATCCCTCTCCTCTCTCTCTCTCTCTCTGTGTCTCTTTCTCCCTATCCTCTCCCTTTCTCTCCCTCTCCGTATCCTCTCCTTACCACTCCCCCCCCCCCCTCCCTTCACCCCCCCCTTCTCTTCTCTCTCTCTGCTGTGCTTCCACTCATTCCTTGACACATATTAACCCAGGTCTTTTGTGAGTTATTAAAGAAGTGGATTTATTAGCATCCTCTCCTATACAATAATCCACATCATATTCCTGACACGCACACATGCACACACACACACGCACACACACACACACACACACACACACACACAGAAAGAGCCCCTGCTGTGTGTCCTACAAACATGCTTCACCAGTCATGGCCAAGCAGCTACGGTATCCAGGAAGTCCATTAACCCCTGAAGCCGAAGACTGGAGCAGCCGGCACGACATCATGCATATCATATGAGGACCATTTAGTTCCCCTTTTTGTTCGATTGCCCTCTTTTACATGTCAAATCCTTTTATAGACTGAGTTTACTTCTCACGGGAGCTCACAGTTATTGCTCCCACCTCTCCAACCTCTTCTGCTCTGCCGACGCCTCCCAGGCTTCTTTGAACACATACATGACTGCAGTTGTAGGTAACGTTTTAAAGGTCGACTCTGGGATATGACGTCATGCCAGGAGGTCAGAGCAACTTTTACCAAAGATGGTAGATGTGAACAGCGGTTAGATAATCGTTTGACATTTAGAGTCTGTTGCCTTTCATTGTTCTTTGGTTAAAAATGCTCTCAGTTAGCGGTTGGTGACAGTTGGTCCAGATAAACAGAACCAACATGTGGATTGAAGTCTGTCCTTGTCCATAGACTCCTTTCAGTGTAATGAACCACTGAATGAAATGTCAATCTGTAATTTCGGTGAATTATCCCTTTAATGTGGTGCTTACCCTTTAATGTGAAGTGAAGAAATGATCTGGAATGCAAAACACATGAAGGTGTCATATCAGATAAAGTGTTATTATGATAACAATTCAAGGGCATTTGATATTCATTGAACATATTCTATTGCAGAGGTCCTCTGAGATGAAGGTGATTGGTTTGTGTGTGTGTTTGTGTGTGTGTGTGTGTCACACATGGGGGCTATATTTGATGTTCTGCACTGCAGTCGCCTGTTAAGATAACTCCATTCTTTCTGCATTGTATTCAATGTTAGGGTTAGTAATATAGCCAGTTCTCCAGGCTTTGTCCTTCACCAGGAATCCTATTGTAGCTACAGTACTGTAGCTGATGTCCCTCCCTCCCTCCCTCCCTCCCTCCCTCCCTCCCTCCATCCCTAAGCCCACTCTCTACAGTAGCTCCTCTTGTTAGTAATTACTTCTGCAGTATTGACTGGGAAGTTAAAAGACACTAATAAACAGCCGCAATTAAAAAGTCATACTGAGGAGTCGATAAAACGTATGCTAATGATATTCCCTCAGGGAGTGCCAGAGACGGGTCACAGAAACAACCGTTTGTCAACCTGGAATGTTGTCCTATGCTGTAGGGTTGAATGTTGTCCTATAGGTGGTTGAATGTTGTCCTATAGGTGGTTGAATGTTGTCCTATAGGTGGTTGAATATTGTCCTATAGGTGGTTGAATGTTGTCCTATAGGTGGTTGAATATTGTCCTATAGGTGGTTGAATGTTGTCCTATAGGTGGTTGAATGTTGTCCTATAGGTGGTTGAATGTTGTCCTATAGGTGGTTGAATGTTGTCCTATAGGTGGTTGAATGTTGTCCTATAGGTGGTTGAATATTGTCCTATAGGTGGTTGAATGTTGTCCTATAGGTGGTTGAATGTTGTCCTATAGGTGGTTGAATGTTGTCCTATAGGTGGTTGAATGTTGTCCTATAGGTGGTTGAATGTTGTCCTATGCTGTAGGGTTGAATGTTGTCCTATAGGTGGTTGAATGCTGTCCTATAGGTGGTTGAATGTTGTCCTATAGGTGGTTGAATGTTGTCCTATGCTGTAGAGTTCAATGTTGTCCTATAGGTGGTTGAATGTTGTCCTATGCGGTGGGTGGTTGAACGTTGGTTGGTCATGGTTCTTCAACATTTTCTTGTCCAGGGGGGCCCCATTTCATTTATCTTTCACTTTAATTATTTTAGCAATATTCAAACCACTATACTGATCATAATTGAATCACACATCTAGGTGGTTCGAACATGTATCAATGCTGACGTTCTGCTCTGTAAGAGGAGTGGCCTCTCCTTCACCAGAAAAACGATTAGCCGCAGTTTTTCATCTGAAGTGATTGGAGTTGCCATATCAATTCACATTAAATAGGACGGTTGCCACCGAAACTATAGCAACATGGTAATTACTGCTATGAATAGTTATTAGAAAGGGGGATAATTGACAAAGGGGTTGTGCTGGTAGTTGTAGAAATGCAATTACCGTGAAGTGTGACCTCTCTCTCCGTTCCGGTTCTGCCGCTGGGGACTCGACGTGAAACATAACGTGTCGCGTTGATTAGGGGCGATATCCCAGCATGCTTTGTTTTAATGGGATTAGGTCTGATTAAGTAGCTGGTGTAACAGGAGTGGGTGTGCAGAGGTGAGAGGTGCAGAATCATGTGCATGTACATCAGGGGAGGCTGGTGGAGGTAGAAATCGGGGGAAGGGATCGTTGTAATGCATTTGGGCTCAGAATGAGCCTACATGCTATTGATATACACTTAAAAAAAGAGAGAAAGCGACCTAGAACCAAAAAGGAAATAGCCGAAGAACCCTTTTTGGTTCTAGATAACCTCTTTTCCGTGTTACTGTAAGAGTGTACTCCTGTTAGAAAATGCATAACCATGGTAGCTTCCATATGCAGGTCAATGATATTCAAGAGGAATCCTGGGAGCACATTGATTGATTCGTCTTTATTAAGTGCATTTTAATACAATATTTCGGTTCAGAAAGTTACAGCTACAAACTCTGACTAAATACTCATCATCACAATAAACAAATCTTTAACTGTACAATGACTCGAATACACACGTACGCCTGTATGATTAGGACCATACACACACACGCACGCACACACACACGCACGCACACACACACACGCACACACAAACACCCTCTCTCACAAACCAACACACACACACACGCACGCCCATGCTCACACATACAGTACACACACACACACGCACACACACACACACACGCACACACACACACACTCACATACACAAAAAAAAGATCCCTCTTGGTTGTGTCTGTTTGTATTTACAGTGGTATGAGTTGATCTAGTGTCATGCAAGCAATACTG
>NC_139660.1:19775745-19778245 GCF_951799395.1 Argentina silus | reverse complement strand
AGAGGAGAGAGGAGAGGGGAGGAGAGAGATAGAGGAGAGGAGAGAGGGAGGAGAGGAGAGAGGGAGGAGAGAGGTAGGAGAGGGAGGGGAGGAGAGGAGAGGAGAGAGGGATTAGAAGTGAGAAAGAGGATATGTCCTTCTGCCAGCGGAGGGATTAAAAAAGAGAGGATGAGAAAGACTGGCAAGATCAAGAACCAAGCGTACTGGGGTGAATACATCTACATTCTACCGTCATCTATTGTATTCTCTTTGATTCTATTCTGAACTTTCAGTGAACCCAGCTATCCTCTTTTAAACTGTCACTCAAACAAGTATTGTCACAGATAATCCAATCCATCTGTTTCTGATGATGATTCTATTATTCATCAGTTAGTCACTCTTTCCAGTCATTCCTCTGGTGGTTCGCTCGGTGGAGCTCCACTCCAGAGACAGCAGCTGATAAACACTTCCAAAGAAAGGGAAGATCGGATGGGGTTTTGATTGATCCTAGATATCATTTTTAATGAGACAGACAACGGGAAGGAGGAGGTTGCAACAGACAGCTGTCAGTCATGTCACAAACAGCGACAGGTTTCCCATAGCAACTGGCTTCTCTTCCTGGGAGGGCTGTGGTGTGATTGCTTGTAGAAATACTGGAGGAAAGAAGGAGAATTTAATGAAGTGCAGCTATCTAGAGCACACACACACACATACAGGCACCCACACACATATACACATGTGTGTGCACACACGCATACACACACACACACACACACACACACACACACACTCACACTCACACTCACACTCACACTCACACTCACACTCACACTCACACTCACACACATACTCACACACACACACACACATATTCACACACACACACACACACACACACACACACCCCTATTCCACCCTGATTGCAGCGGCATGCAGGAAGAAGAGTGGCAGGCAGACAGGCGGGCGGGCGGGCAGGCGGGCGGGCGGGCGGACCAGCAGGAGAGCGGCTGTCTGAGGCTCCTCTCCCTGGGAGATCTCGTTAGAGGCTGGGGCAGAACTGGTGCAAACGAGGAAGCATGCTGTCAACACTAATCTCATTTACCTGTGATCCCCTGTCATCACTAGCTGGGTTACTCCCAGGACCACAGAGCACCGGTGAACACAGCAGTGATACAGGGCCTGACTACTGCCTGTATAGGGCCTGACTACTATACCTGCACAATTACACTGGCATAGACCAGTGGAGGCTGGTGGAGGTCCTGCAGTGTGGGATGACTTTTAACCTAACAATGAAGTTTAACCTAACAATGAAGTTTAACCTAACAATGAAGTTTAACCTGACAATGCGCCATCAACATACTTACTGTACACCGTGAAACACACAAACACTCTCTGATCATAGAGAGACCCAGAATAGAACAAGACAATAGTCTTCTAGAGGAGAGGAGAGGAGAAGAGAAGAGAAGAGAAGAGAAGAGAAGAGAAGAGAAGAGAAGAGAAGAGAAGAGAGGAGAGGAGAGGAGAGGAGAGGAGAGGAGAGGAGAGGAGAGGAGAAGAGAGGAGAGGAGAGGACAGGAGAGGAGAGGAGAGGAGAGACACACACAGGAGACATTGGAATGGGCACAGGAACATTGTGGGGGACAGGAAGTTGCGTAACACTCACATCCTGGTTGCTCATGTCCCAGTACGGCCTCTCGCCGAATGACATCACCTCCCACATGACGATGCCGTAGCTCCACACGTCGCTGGCCGAGGTGAACTTCCTGTAGGCGATGGCCTCCGGCGCCGTCCACCTCACGGGGATCTTCCCCCCCTGAGAGAGAAGAAGAGGAGGAGAGGAAGAGGAGGAAGAGGAGGAGAGGAAGAGAGGGAGAGGAGAGAGGAAGAGGAGGAAGTCGAAGAGAGGAGAGAGGAGAAGAGGAAGAGGAGAGAGGAAGGGAGGAAGAGGAAGAGGAGAGAGGAAGAGAGGAAGAGGAAGAGAGGAAGAGGAGAGAGGAAGGGAGGAAGAGAAAGAGAGGAAGAGGAGAAGAGGAAGAGGAGGAGAGGAAGAGGAGAGAGTAAGAGAGGAAGAGGAAGAAGAGAAAAGGAAGAGAAGAGAGGAAAAGGGGAAAAGGAAGAGGAGAGAGAAACAGAGAAAGAGAGGAAGAGGAGAGAGGAAGAAGAAGAGAGGAGAGAAACACACAAAGATAGAGAGTTAGTCTTAATATGCCTTAATACTTGAATGAATTATTCATGAATTATTTAATCATCGGCTGTATATGTATTTTTAAAGCTTTAATGATGTATCTATTAATGAATACGTTTATTGATTCATTCATTCAGTTATTCACGCAGTGACAGAGATGTGGATGAATTCTGCACCGATATGAAAAATCGACACAAATGGACTTCATTATAAGCAATGATGCTCACAAGTCAGTTGTTGACTGAAAAATGATACTGCATATGGATAACAGTGGAGGCTGGTGGGGTGGAAATCGGAGGACGGACTGTAATGCATGGAACAAAATGAGGAATGATA
>NC_139660.1:19768245-19770745 GCF_951799395.1 Argentina silus | reverse complement strand
GGTTCCAGACAGGGGAGAGGGAGAAAGAGAGGGAAGGAAGAGAGAGAGAGAGAAGAGAGACATAGAAGAGAAAGGAAGAGGAGGAGAGAGAAAGAGAGAGAGAGAATTTGAGAGAAACAGGAGAGAAGGGAGGAGTGTGCCAGGTAGTTGGAATCTGGCCACTGTGGAAATCATACCAACTTGGCCTCAAAACCCATTTCTGTGGAACATTTCCATTGAACATGAATGTCATGCATTACATTAAAGACTCCAAAGGGTTATGGGTAAACATATTCAGAGTGTGCCAGACACTTGGAGCCAAGCCACTGGTGATATGTTCTGCCTGGCTGCAGGTCTGAACATAGTGGGCGGTAGCCAACACCTATCAACTCTGTGTTGATATATACTGTCTACTACAGGACAGCAGGGGAGGCTGGTGGAGGTAGAAATCTGGTGGAGGCAGTCAGCCTCATTGTAATGCATGGAACAGAATGAGGAATGGTATCAAAAACCTGTGTGATTTGATAGCATTCCTCATTCCATTACATAGTCATAATAATAGATTTCTATCTGCACCAGCCTCCCCTGATAGGTCTGGTGTAAAATACATGTGTAGGTCTACTGTGTAGGAGTTGGCTGAAGCACATACAGGTCTGGAGCGGGCCAAGAACATACTGTTTCAGCTTCCGGGTCTCCAACAGCGTTCTGTAGAACGCTTCTATAAATCACATGAAATATAAACAACCTAAAGGGTTGTCGATAAACATATTCACAATCACACTTCCAAGCTCCCAGTTATTAGAAGTGCATTCCCTTCCTCCTCCAGCGAGTGGTAAATCTCCACAGACGTAATCCTTGTGCCAACTAATCTCAATAATCATACTTCATTGTTTGTCAGAGGCGGTCAAATTAGCCATAAAAGCTTCAGCTGATCGATCAATAAGATTGATGGACCAAACCCCACAATGTTCTTACAGCTGAACCGAGTGTTTGATATAATAGAGATGGATGCTGTGGTGAGGGCTTCTGCGCTAGCTGTCGCTACGTTGCTAACACCTATCCAGACCTATCAGAGGGCTAGCTGTTGCTATCTGGACCTATCGGATCTGTGAAAGGGAGTAAACAAGGGCAGATGGAATGGAATACAGCCATGACTAATACTGAAAATAACAATCATATGCAACGGAATGGCCAAGCATCTCTCTCTCCCCCCCTCTCTCTCTCTCTGTCTCTCCCCCTCTCTCCCTCTGCCCCCCCCCCCCCCTCTCTCTCTCTCTCTCTCCAAGTATACTCTCTCTCTTACTCTGAGGAAGGAATCGAGGGCTCCGTTCTCCATAAACTCTGTGATGATCATGACCGGCCGACTCTTGGTGACCACGCCCTCCAGCCTGATGATGTTGGGGTGGTCGAACTGGCCCATGATGGACGCCTCCGACAGGAAATCCCGCCTCTGCTTCTCCGAGTAGCCCGTCTTCAGCGTCTTAATGGCCACGCCCAGTTCTCTCTTCCCCGCGGGCTTCAGACGACCTTTATACACCTCCCCGAACTCACCTGGGGAGAAATGGAGGATACCCCATCGTCACTAAACCATCTGTTACCATATTACTTCCCGAAATCCCCTGGGGAGAAGAGATAACCTCATCATAAAACAATATTATACCTCTATATTATATATCTCCCAAAACCAACCAGTAGGGGGAGACACCTGTTATAGTATTCACCAACCTGAACTAACCTGGGGAGGAAAGACAGTATTGGCAACCAGCATGCATGCAACCCGGGGAGGCTGGTGGAGGTGGAAATCGGAGGACAGGCTCAGTGTTTGATACAATTTCTCATTCCAATCCATGCATTACAATGAGCCATCCACCAGCCTCCCCTGATGAAAACCAATACTTAAGAATGATCCATTAAAACGTCAACATAACAGTATATCATGACACATACTATGATACAGTACCTAATATGACACATGCCCCTATATCATGCCCCAGGGTCATACCAGAGTCCCCTGATGTCAAACCCCATCCAGCCAGCCAGGCAGAGAGGATGGTTGGATGGGGCTCTTCTGCTGAACGCATGAATATGTCAAGTCAAGTAAAAAAAATAAATGTCCCCTCTCTAGGCGGATAAGATCAGTATGAATTATGGATGAGTGGATGGAGTCTGGTTACAATATTCTCACTTCTCTCTGGGCACACACACTGCTAAAGTTGCCCTCTAAAGAGACTGGAGCTTTCTGAGCTTTAATAGCAAATGAGAGGGATGGAGAGAGAGAGGGAGGGGGGGGGTGAGAGAGAGATAGAAAAAGAGAGAGAGAAAGAGAGAGAGAGAGAGAGACAGAGATAGAGAGAGCAAGAGAGTGAGAGAGAGGGGGAAGAGAGAAAGAAAGCGGGAGAGAGAGAAAGAGAGAGGGGGGAGAGAGAATGAGAGTGAAAGAGAGAGAGAGAGAGAGAGAGAGAGAGAGAGAGAGAGAGAGAGAGAGAGAGAGAGAGAGAGCGAAACAGTTAGAGATAGCAAC
>NC_139660.1:19755745-19760745 GCF_951799395.1 Argentina silus | reverse complement strand
GGACAGGGCTAAGGGACAGGGCTAGGGGACTAGGGGCTCGGGAGACACGGCTAGGAGAGAGGCTAGGAGACAGGGCTAGGAGAGAGGCTAGGGGACAGGGCTAAGGGACAGGGCTAGGGGACTAGGGGCTCGGGAGACACGGCTAGGAGAGAGGCTAGGAGAGAGGCTAGGAGAGAGGCTAGGAGACAGGGCTAGGAGAGAGGCTAGGGGACAGGGCTAGGAGAGAGGCTAGGAAACAGGGCTAGGAGACAGTATCACACGGGGGACTGAGGCTAGCTTCTCCTACATCGTGTGACACAGACTGTTGACCTTATCAGTGTACTGTCCCATCGGGAAGCACAGTGCTTTCTCATTGTCTGCACTCGTTTAAAAAGAATGGGAGGAAGAGAAAGAAGGAGGAAGTAGAGGAGAGGAAAGAAGAGGAGAGGAGAGAAAGACCTTCAGTAGAATAGAGATGACCTTATCTCTCCATTCAGTAACCAATCAGAGCGAGCCAGGCCCTATCCAGAATGTAAACCACCCCGAGCGACCAGACAGCCATTGGAGGGTTCAGCTGGGGGAATGGCATTTAACACAGAGAAAGGGTGTGTGTGTGTGTGTGTGTGTGTGTGTGTGTGTGTGTGTGTGTGTGTGTGTGTGTGTGTGTGCCTGTGCGTGCGTGTCTGTGTGTGTGTGTGTGTGTGTCTGTGCGTGCGTGTCTGTGTGTGTGTGTGTGTGTGTGTGTGTGTCTGCGTGTGTGTGCATAGGTGTGTGTGTGTGTGTGTGTGTCCACGTGCACAACACACTCCTGTACACACAGAACAGCACAAACACAGACAGACAAATTGAAAATAAATAATTGCTGTTCTGCCATTAAAAGCACCTCTCAGTCAAATTGCTAGTTGTCTTGAAATCACAGACAAGCCCATAAGTTGAACTCCACTGAAGCCATTAGAGCAGACTTCACTGAATGAGTGTGACAAACCTTCCTTTAAATGTGTTCTCAAAAGTGGACAATTAAGTGGCCCTGAATAACAGGCTTTCACTGATCACCACGACAACAACAAAGTCATCAGGGGACAGAGTGGGTTTGGAATGAAGTCCCTGTTCCTACGTGTACCGCAACAACCACTTTCTATTTGACTGTGTGTGCTGGACAGCAGACATTGTGACAGTAACGACAGGGCTTTGAACACACACTCAACACGCACGTACACACAACGACATGACACCTTCTGTCCATTAGCACCATAGGTGTGGACCAGGGGAGGCTGGTGGAGCTAGAAAGATGGAAGGACGGAAGCTCATTGTAATGCACGGACTGGAATTAGGAATGGTATCAAAACTCATGTGTTTGATACCGTTCCTCATTCTGTCCCATGCATTACAATGAGCCACATCATCGCAGTTAAAGGCCTCTCTCCACAGAGTTGACTGATCTCTTTCAGCAGAGTTGCCAGATGTTTCTCCACAGAGTTGCCAGGTCTCTCTCTCTACAGAGATTCCAGCCCTGATAGAACACCTTTCAGACAGCCAAGTCTGAGCATGGCAGTATCCTAGCAACCCAGCGCTGTGTGCTCGTCCAAGACAGACGCCAATTAGACATCAATTAACACAACGATCATCAAGGTTGTAAAGACGACCTCATGGCTCCCACGGCAACGCAAGCCAGGGATCCAATCCTGGATCAGACTGAAACGTGTCTGGTAGAATGGCATTTTACATTTACATTTTTGATATTTAGCAGACGCCTTTATCCAAAGCGACTTACAACAAATACATTTGTCAAAGTAAGTGAATCATCTATCCATCAATCATCATAAGAAAATGTAATCTATGCTAGGACCAGGGGCTATTGGCAGCTCAGCAACGACTGTCTGATGAATGTCAGGGGAAACAGCTACTCTAGTCTAGCAATAAGGAATACACGTTTCATAGACACTGTATGTCCTGGATCTCTTTCCCAACAAACCTGTTGAAACCAATACTATATAATAATAATATATAATAATATCTGCCATTTAGCTGACGCTTTTATCCAAAGCGACTGACATTGCAGTGAGTGCATACATGTCAGTATATATGGTCCCAGCAGGAATCAAACCCACAACCTAAGCGTTGTTAGTGCCATGCTCTACCAACTGAGCCACAGAGGACCACCAATACCCATCCTGAACATGGATGGAGGATTGATTGGTTCGGGTTTTGTTGAGTTTTTTGATGCTCGATCATTTTGTACCATTATGTACTGATGTCTCGGGCTGGAGCAGGTGACTACTTTTTATGATCAAATAAATTCAATAAAAAAAAAACCTCAACAAAGCCTGAAGGCTTATTTCTGTCATGGTCCTCATATGGATTCACCCACATCTAACTCAGATAGCGGCTATGTGGGTTTCTTATCGCTGAGGGTACAGTGAGAAAAATACACCTGGAAGGCACTTCTGATCGGCAGGGTATTATCAGGACTTAGTCAACAGGTACTGATGATGATATGGATGGTAGATACTGATTCCAACAGTAAGCAGGCTTACCTTCTCGTAGTATCTGAGTTCATAGTCCAGGATGATACCGTTGGGTTGTTCCGGCTGTGGCCATGACAACGTGAAGCTCCTCATGGTGGAGCTCACCTGGTGCATGATGGGAACCACGGAGGGAGCTGGGGGGGGGGGGGGGCACGGAACACAAAGCAGAGACGAGGACCAATCAGATGTTTGGGATCATAATTTAGTGGCTTTTGAAATGCAAATGAGACACTATGAAAACTGTGACACCTTCCCCCAACTCTGCAGCCTTCATTGAAAATGCAACAGGCCTTATGCAGTGCTGGAGGACCTATGGACATTTCAATAAGAAAAGACATCAAATGCAGTTCACTTTATAGCATATAGGATTCCCAGCCCTATCCATTTCCCTTCCAGAAAGCCATAGACAGCTAAAATGCCCATTACATGTTTTATGAATAAAACCTCAGCCTCTTCAATTTCCTTTCTCCATCTCTCTCTCTGAGACCACTCTCCCTTAGGCTGTCTTCTCCTACATGCACACACACACACACACACACACACACACACACACACACACACACACACACACACACACACACACACACACACACACACACACACACACACACACACACACACACACACACACACACACACACACACACACACATTGCACCAGGGGTGGAGGGAATGGAAGTGGGAATAGAGGACATTACCCACAGAGCCTTTAGGAGAACTACATCATCACAGTTAATGGTATATGTGTGTGTATGTTTGTCTAGCTGCCCGCCCGTTCTGTTTGACTGCCTCTCCTCAACAGCAGCAGGAGAGGGGAGAGATGTTAAGGACTGTCTGTTGCTCTGCTGGGCTGATAGAAATAGGGGGTGAGTCGTCAGTCAGCCGGGACACACACACAGACACACACACAGACACACACACAGACACACACACACACACACACACACACACACGCACGCTTCCGCACACACACAAGCATGCATGCACGAACACACACACACACACACACACACACACACACACACACACACACACACACACACACACACACACACACACAAACCCACTCTCCGCTTTTCTCTTTCACGCCTCGTTGCTCCAGCTTTGCTGCTTCGTGTTATCAATTACCATGAAACTGTCTGCAGTCAGTCTCCACGCCGACAGGCTCCCTGCTCTTCTTATCATTCAGATGAAGAAGAAGGGTTTCAAACAGTCATCCTCCCTCTCCTCAAACAGCCTGCCTCCCTCTCCTCAAACAGCCTGCCTCCCTACACTCAAACAGCCTGCCTCCCTACACTCAAACAGCCTGCCTCCCTACACTCAAACAGCCTGCCTCCCTACCCTTAAATGGTTGTGTTTTAGTCTATCCAACTGAATGTAGTTGGTTTAACTTTTCTCCACATATCTTGAGAGAACAACATAAGACAGGCCAGGAGCACAGGGTTTCTGTGGTGAGGGGCAGAGAGTCTCGCCAAAGCCACTATCGTTGATTTGATTTATCTCGTAGGGCCGCAAGTAATACTGTACAGTACGTGGGTTTGAGTGTGTGTGTGTGTGTGTGTGTGTATGTGTGTGCGTGTGCATCTGTGTGTGTGTGGGTGCGTGAGTGTTTGGTGTGTGTGTGTGTGTGTGTGTGTGTGTGTGTGTGTGTGTGTGTGTGTGTGTGTGTGTGTGTGTGTGTGTGTGTGTGTGTGTGTGCGTGCGTGCGTGCGTGCGCGTGCATCCGTGTGTGTGTGGGTGCGTGAGTGTTTGGTGTGTGTGTGTGTGTGTGTGTGTGTGTGTGTGTGTGTGTGTGTGTGCGTGCGTGCGTGCGTGCGCGTGCATCCGTGTGTGTGTGGGTGCGTGAGTGTTTGGTGTGTGTGTGTGTGTGTGTGTGTGTGTGTGTGTGTGTGTGTGTGTGTGTGTCACTAACAGGAGCAGACTGCCGCTGCCACTTGGCTGGCTGAAATAGGAACCAAATCAGAACAGAGGCAAAAAAACCCACAGTTGGTTCTCTAAGAAAATAAATCAGCCACGCTCTACTAGACTTCATGCTCTGCTCTGAATTACGGCTGTCTGAGAAACTGCCCCCAAGCGGATGTTTAAAAACTCCACCAAGAAGCCATCTGACATTTCTGCCACTCAGCGAGATCAAGCTTGCCTCCTTTAGAGAAGACAGTTGCTCAGCTGCTGTTTACATGTCTCAACGTATGATTAAACAGAGCAGCATGACTTTCAAGAGTTTGTTTCCAGGGATGCTTAATCCTGGAACTTTGCTTGGGGGGGGGGGGGGGGGAAGACACAAGCATCTACCATTAGACCGAGACGGCATCCTCAAACACAGAGGGCGACACCAAATCACCTCAGCTACACACACAGACCAGGGGAGGCTGGTGGAGGTAGACATCGGAGGACGGGCTCATTGTAATCCATGGAATGGAATGAGGAATGGTATTTGATAGCGTTCCTCATTCCATTCCAGGCGTTATATTGAGCCCGTCCTCTGATGTCCACCTC
>NC_139660.1:19753404-19755545 GCF_951799395.1 Argentina silus | reverse complement strand
TCTCAACCTCCTCCATCTACCCTCCTCTCACCTCTAACGCTCTCCCCCCGGCACCCCCCCCCCCCTGGCTCCACTCTCTTCCACCCCCCTCTCCCCCCCTCTCTCCCCCCTCTCTCGACCCTCTCTCCTCTAACTGCTCTCCCCCCCCCCCCCCAGCCGTCAGTCTCCGCTCTCTACCACCCCCTCTGCCAGCTCTCCCCCTCTCCCCCCTCTTCCCACTCCCCTCTCTCTCCCCTCCAAACCCCCCCCACCCCCCACCGGGGTGCCAGTCTGTCCACCTCTGCCATCTGATCAGCTGGCACCATGCATAAATAACTACCTCTGATGAGTCTGCACTAAACACTCCGAGGACCACCTGTCAATCAAGAGGGGAGCGAACGTCCTGTCCTGTCCCTCTCTGACAGAACTCTGAATGTTAAACTATTCCGAAATGCTTATTTGAATATGTGAAATATTAATGTCAGTGTGTCTGGAGCCGGACAAGAGGGACTCCGTTTGCTCTCCTTGTCATTCCGTCCCCGATGTGTTATGAATCATTTCATAATTATGTCTCTCCGAGAATTCCACGGATTTATGCAGAAGGGTAGGATACGGAGCTCAGGAGCCGGAGAGAGGTGCATTCTGGGAAGGCAACGAGAGGGGCTGTGGCGTGAGCGGCGGCATGAGTCGATGAGGTCATGAGGATAAACCTGCGCTGATAGGACGAGTCATCTAGGCCGAGGGATCCTGAGTCAACGTTCGTATTTCTACATCTGAGTCACGGCCCCGCCCAGAACAGAGCCTGCCATAACTACAACCCCGTCATTGAAGAAGGGAGCGAAGCAGAGAAGAAAGAAAGGAGAGAAAGAGTAAATAAGTCTCTCCATCTGTATTCTGAGTCTAAAGCCTCAGACAGCTCAACCATGGTGGCCTTCACATCTCTTCTTCCTTCCTTCCCTCCATCCTCCTCTCCTCTCATTCCCCCTCTCTCTCTCTCTCTCTCTCTCTCTCTCTCATTATGTGTTTTGAATAGAAATGAGGCAATCGAAGCCTACAAGCTAAATAATCTATTCTAACATATGTGGGGAATTAACGTGTGATAAACCACTTATCATTCAAAGACACACTCTCACTCTCACCCTCACCCCCTCACCCCCGCCCCCCCCCCCCACACACACACACACACACACACAAACACACCCTCCGCACACATGGACTGTGAAGGATGGAAATGGAATGAAGAGGAGAGAAGCAGAGGTGGTGTGAGAGAACAGATGGATAAGAGAATCGGTGGGAAATGAAAATAATTGGCTACCAAGAGAAAATGAGGTGAAAGGACATCAGGGAAAAAGGCAGAAGAGAGACGGAAGAGATAAAAAAAAATGATAGAGGGGGAAAGAAGCTATTTCCATGATTAATGACAGTGTTAACCCCATCTGGGAAAGTCTTATTAAGGAACTGACAGGAGCCATCTTGGTGTTGGTCACAGGTCACCAGAGGACAACACTGGTACAATCCCCCATCACCCGTACTGAGTGTCTCTCTCTCTCTCTCTCTCTCTCTCTCTGTCTCTATCTATCTGTGTGTGTGTGTGTGTGTGTGTGTGTGTGTGTGTGTCTCTCTCTCTCTCTCTCTCTGTCTCTATCTATCTGTGTGTGTGTGTGTGAGTGTGTGTGTGTGTGTGTGTGTGTGTCTCTCTCTCTCTCTCTGTCTCTCTGCTTCCACCTCCTCCCTCCCCCCTCTCTTTATCTCTCCCCTCTTTATCTCTCCCCTCTCTCCCTCTCCATCTCCCTCTCCGTTCTTCTCTCTCCCTGCCCCCCTCTTTTCTCCCCTTTATCTCAACACTCTTCTCCCTATCTCCATCCTCCCTCTGCACCGTCTCTTTCACCATCCCTCCTGCTTCTACTCCCTCCCCCACAAAGGGGGCTGAGAGCCTTTTCCCGGCAGAGGAGAGAGAGAGACACCCTGCCTCAGTGATTGACAGGTGTGGCGCCCAGTGAGAGGTGATAACAAGGTTCTTTCTGTGAGGCGACAGCTGTCTCTACACCACTACAGCAGGGGGAGGCCGATGGAGGACGGGGATCATTGTAACACACGGAACGGTCTACACCCTGACGGAATCATCCGCGGTTTTGGACGAGCTCTGGGCTCCCGGAGGTGGG
>NC_139660.1:19700904-19740904 GCF_951799395.1 Argentina silus | reverse complement strand
ACACGCACACGCGCACACACACACACACACCCACATTCACATCCACACACACGGCGAAGGCTCTGCCGTTCTCTCAGTAGAGGACTTAGGGGGTAACAAGCCGATGCAATTAACGTCTGCTCCCCTGGCGCTAATTAATGACTTTCCTCTCCGCTGGTTTGGCTGACACAGGAAAGGTCAGCATGACGGCTCTACGCTGCTCTACGCTGCACAGTAGAGCTTGACAGGAAGGATGGGTGAGAGAGAGGAGGGATGACATGCAAGATCGGAATCGAACCAGGAACCTTGCGATTACGTGGCATGCGCATTAGCGTGCTACGCCACTCTGCGCTCAGGCCGAACTGGGTTTGGACCTGGGTTTGAACCCGGGTTGTGTGACCGTTGTTACAAGACAAGTGTTAGTCTGCTGAGCTAAAGCCTTTAGGCATTTGTAGAGGGCGCAAGAGAGACAGATAGAGAGAGAGAGAGAGAGACAGAGAGAGAGAGAGAGAGAGAGGGGGGAGGGTTGGGGGGGGGTAGAGAAAGAGAGAGAGAGAGATAGAGACACAGATACAGAAAAAGAAAGAGGGAGAGAGGAAAAGAAAGAGTGACGAAGCGGAGGAATGCTAAAATATGAGTGACTGTTTAGCCTCTCCCCCATCAATCATGTGGTCTGAAATCAGAGACAGAGCATGTCTCTCTGTCGGTACAGCATGTCTCCCCCGGCTGAGCAGACACATTCCCTTCTGTCCTCTGTCCTGCCGTGTGTTTCTGATCCCGCCTCGCGCCGACTGCTGCCACTGAGCGTGGTGACAGGCTGTTGCATGTTCCACAACGGAACAACCTCCTTACTGTCGATCCCTGAACAACTCTCTCTCTCTCTCTCTCTCCCTGTCTCCCTGTCTCTCTATCTTCCTCTCTCTCCCGCCCACCCCCTCTCTTCCTCTCTCCCCCCCCCCCCCCCCCCCCTCTCTTTCCCCCCCTCACCCCATCTCTGCTAGCCTAGCGACTGTGTTGACAGCTCTGCGCGCCACTGATGTCGTGAAAGAAGTGCTGACCAAATGTCACCATTAGAACAGGCTGTTGGTGACAACTGTGTTTGTGCAGAGAGGCTGTCAGACATACGCTGGGCCAGTGGGACGGCTGGACTGTAAATGGGATCCAGCCGGTGGGCTGGAGAGTGGCGCTGCAGAAGGAGGCTTGACTCCTCTGGGTTGAGAAGGCTGGCAGGGGTGAAGAGTGGCAAGGGTGGAGAGTGGCAGGGGTGGAGGGTGGCAGGGGTGGAGAAGGCTGGCAGAGGTGGAGAGTGGCAGGGGTGGAGTAGGCTGGCAGGGGTGGAGAGTAGCAGGGGTGAAGAGTGGCAGGGGTGGAGAGTGGCAGAGGTAGAGAGTGGCAGGGGTGGAGAGTGGCAGGGGTGGAGTAGGCTGGCAGGGGTGAAGAGTGGCAAGGGTGGAGTAGGCTGGCACGAGGCTGCTTGATGGCTGTAAATGTGATGCAGCCGCTGGGGTAGAGAAGGCTGGCAGGGCTGGAGAGGCTGGTTGACTGGTGTAGGACACCCACTAGAGACCCAGACAGCGCAGGTGAAGTGGTGGCAGAGTGTTACAGGAGGTGGGATTGGAGGGAAAGGTTGTTGGGAGAGCAGGATGTCCTTCACAGTGAAGAGGAACAAACAAAGACACTTTGCTGGCTCGCGTTTAAAATAGAGCCCTTTATGTATGGTCTCCATTCTGACTAAACTCTGCAATGTGATGATGATGAGGATGAGGAGGAGGAGGAGGAGGATAAGGACGATGATAATGAAGATTGTGATGAGCAGGAGGAGGAGGAGGATGATGATGATGATAATGATAATGGCTGATGATGAAGATAATGATGATGGTTAATGGAGGTACAGAGAGATAGATTGTGGAGTACTTATGCCATTGGTAAGAGCCCTCTAAAGGAGCAGGCAGAGGGAGACTTGACTCAGATCAGCTGTCTGAAGAGTGTACCAGTGGGAAGGGACCTGGGGAGAGCTGAGACAACTCCCCTGATTGGTGGAGAGCTGAGACAACTCCTCTGACTGGTGGAGAGCTGAGACAAGTCCCTGAGACAACTCCTCTGACTGGTTGAGAGCTGAGACAAGTCCCTGAGACAACTCCTCTGACTGGTGGAGAGCTGAGACAAGTCCCTGACAGGGAAACCTGAGTCTCAGCAGCTGGTAGAAGGAGTGGCAGGAGGCTGGGGGGGGGGGGGGGGGTAGCGTCAGGGGACAGCCAGGGTGACAGCTAGGGGGGCCCAGGGCTGGGGTCAATGGGGGGGTGATGACTTGGGGGGCCTCCCCTCCAGCGAAGAGGCAGGTTGAGGGTCCTTAAGCAGTGATATGTCTCTCTCCGGTTCCTCTGGGGGAAACTTGACTCTGAACAGCTGGCCATCATGGTACCGCTGCTGTGTGTGAGTGTGTGTGTGCCTGTGTGTGTACGTGTGTATGTGTGAGTGTGTGTGTGTGTGTGCGTGCGTGCGTGCGTGCAGGCATGTGTGTGTGTGTGTGTGTGTGTGTGTGTGTGTGTGTGTGTACGTGCGTGCGTGCGTCTGTGTGTGTGTGTGTATGTGTGAGTGTGTGTGTGTGTGTGTGTGTGTGTCCCTCGGCGCAGAGTGTGTTTATACCTCTGTATAGTAAACACTTCACCTCCACTCAGGGAGACGGGGTCCTGAGGGACTAAACTGCTGCATGCTCATTCACAGACCCAGTCCGATATGGAGAGCAAAAAGCAAACAATTCCCTTTGTCCATCTTTCACTCGGTCACTTTAAACGTTCCTGGGGGAATTGTACTTGTACATGTGGGGCACAAAGAATAGGAAATAAAGAATAAGAAAGAAGTAGAAGAAATACAAACAACAGCAGTATGTTTAACATGTTTAAAAGGTCTCCCTTCTCAATGACCTCCTTGGGATCTCTGTGGGAGTTCCCGGAAAAAATAAAGTACAAATATTTAGTTCCTTGAAAAAAGCGGTTCTCTTGTTTCGTGCCGATAGCGAACATGACCCCGATCCCTGGTCTCTTCTCCTCTTTCTCCGAGAGAGACAGGGAGGTACAGTAGGAGCTTCTCCTCAGGTCTCTATTCTACATTTAGACTGGTCCCCAGGGGCCTCTGTCTAGCTATCAATCACACAGGACAGGACAGGACAGGACAGGACAGGACAGGACAGGACAGGACAGGAGAGGAGAGGAGAGGAGAGGAGAGGAGAGGAGAGGAGAGGAGAGGAGAGGACAGGACAGGACAGGACAGGACAGGACAGGACAGGACAGGACAGGACAGGAGAGGAGAGGAGAGGAGAGGAGAGGAGAGGAGAGGAGAGGAGAGGAGAGGACAGGACAGGACAGGACAGGACAGGACAGGAGAGGAGAGGAGAGGAGAGGAGAGGACAGGAGAGGACAGGACAGGACAGGACAGGACAGGACAGGACAGGACAGGACAGGAGAGGAGAGGAGAGGAGAAGTTGAGGAGGAAGGACTATGCAATATGGTGCTGGTCTGGTCTGATCAGGTCTAGCTGCTGACTGACTTCCTCCAATAACACCTCCTCAGCAAAGCAGGGAGATGGGTCCACTTACGGTACAGAGAGGAGGGGGGGAGAGAGAGAGAGACAGAGAGAGAGAGACAGAGAGAGAGAGAGAGAGGAAGGAAGGGAGGGTTGAGAGAGAGAGAGAGAGAGAGAGAGAGGCAATATGTCCTACGGCTGGATTTCAATCAAAGCACATTTGACATCAACTGCAATGCGCTTTGTGTGTTTGTTTATTTGTTTGTTTGTGTACAGAAGGTACAGTCGTACAGCAGGCAGGAGAACAGTCATGTTTCCAGGGATATTTGATCTGCCAGACACAATGACTGACATGTTTAATCTACAGAGCTGAACAAGTAAACAGGACGTTGACAGCTGGGTGTATCTCAGGTAACAGGCTGCCAGCAGCCATCTACACACAACACTCTAACACACACCCGACCACACAACACTGTAGTTCAGTAAGACACATCTGTCTTCACCAGGGGAGGCTGGAGGAGGTAGAAATCGGAGGACGGGCTCATTGGAACGCACGGAATGGAATGAGGAACGGTATTATTAAAGGAACGGTATGAAACATTCCCGGTGTCTCATTCCCACCCATGCATCACAATGAGCCCCTCCTTTGATTTCTATCTCCGCCAGCCTCCCCTGTGCTGAAATGCATTCTTATCTCTCTCTCTCTATTTCTATTTCACAAACTTATGTTTGTCCATTGTTTGTCTATTGATAACACACACCTAATAATACCCCTCCTGTCATTGACAGCAGTGCTTCTAGTGCCATTTGCACATTCGCCATGGGTAAACACATTTGACTAAAAGGTTTTCAAGGCAAACAGTTTGAACAGATTCAAAGCCTGAGCATAAGGCAGGACCTCAGGGGAGAGCTGAGAGGAGAGCTGAGAAACCACAGAGTTTGCAGATTGGTTGGTGTGTGTGTGTGTGTGTGTGTGTGTGTGTGTGTGTGTGTGTTTACGTGTGCGTATGTGTATGTCTCTCTGTCTCTCTGTCTGTGTGTGTGTGTGTGTGTGTGTGTGTGTGTGTGTGTGTGTGTGTGTGTGCGTATGTGTATGCGTGTGTGTCTCTGTGTGTGTGTGTGTGTGTGTGTCTCTCTGTCTCTCTGTGTGTGTGTGTGTGTGTGTGTGGTGTGTGTGTCTCTGTGTGTGTGTGTGTGGTGTGTGTGTGATGTGTGTGTGTGTGTGGTGTGTGTGTGTGTGTGTGTGTGTGGTGTGTGTGTGTGTGTGTGTGTGTGTGTGTGTGTGTGTGTGTGTGTGTGTGTGTGTGATCTTGTTGAAAGGCCTGCTCAGCCTAAGACTGACAGTAATTACACCTGACAAGGGACCACGTGATTCGGTAACTACAGCTAGTTTGACTTGGTTGAAATTTCAATGCACCGACTGCTGTTTGTTGGTTGGCATAATTTTACTGAGCAATTTCCTCAATGAATGATAATTGATATAATGGGGCTATTTGATACTTTTTGAATGAAGGGATATGACTTTGGCCGATGTAGAAGGTTACAGAGAATGTTTGATATGTATGAGAGAGTGAAAGAGAAGCATCATTTTCCGTGAGTTTTCTTTTTTTTCCTTTTCTTTTTTTTTTAATCACGGAAACGAATTTCAATTCCTCTCTCGGATTGAACCCATTGTACATATTGCATAGCGAACGAGGACAGTTTCATCATGGACAGACTAGAGAAAATGTGAACAAAAAGAATATGTTTCCTGTAGTGTCCCTATAATGAGGAACACAAAGGAAATAAGTCAGTCAACGTTATTGTGTTTTTTATGCTCGATAATTATGAATGTGTGCATTGTTGTACTCCAATGGCTGAGGCAGACTCTACTGTATGTGTATTCCATGTTGGTTTGTTTTAAAACAACTAAAACAACTAAAACAACGTGTTTTCTTCCTTTCTAGACCGCTGTGACTGCTGATGGAACATGTTCTCACCGAAGGTTTCACTTACGATGACTAATGAATGACGAATGTGCTTTCTGTAAATTGCTTTGGATAAGAGCATCTGCTAAATGACTTGAATGTGTCAAATAAAAGTCATTCATTCGTTCATCCAATCGTGCACAGGCAGAGATACTAAGTAGAGTTCCGCGCCACGTCGAGGGGGTTATGTAACACAGGGGAGGCCGGCGGAGGTAGAAACCGGAGGCCGGGCTCATTGCGATGCACGGAACGGAATCAGGAATCGAAACGTTTCGCGCCGTTCCCTGGAATGAAACGGCACCGTTCCTCGTTCCGTTCCACGCGTGACAATGAGCCCGTCCTCCGATTTCCGCCTCCCCCGGCCTCCCCTGGCTGTAACGTAAGACTGAGCCAGCTAATAGCCGTATCACTCTCAGGATCCCAGCTGTGTGCTTCCTCCTCTGTGACCCCTGCGAGACGCTGAATTCATTCCCACCCTCCTCTCCACCCGGGCCTCCAGGCACTATCTCCGCACTGACACAGCAATTCTGTCCCCCACCCCCCCCCCCCCCCACCCCCCACCCCCCCCCCTCACCCGGCCCGTTGAACATCAGCTATCTGCAGCCTGTGTTTTAAATTACCTGCAGGTCTCGCTGTCTTGTCTCTGCTTGTTAGGTGGGGAGACTCTTAGGGCAGACAGGGAGGGAAGGCTGCGATGCTAAGCTAAGCTAAAGTAGCTGAATAAATTGGGGACTGTTTAGGCACTCGGCGGGCGCGTCGTGTACCGGTGCCTTCAGGGCAGCCTCTTCTCGCGGCACAACAGATATGGGTTGGAGTCTGGCTGTGCAGAGCAGGACTGGTGGTATCACAGAGAGCCTTTCACCAGATCCTGTATCAGAGGGAGGGAGACAACACAGCTCAGGCAGGCCTCCGCACTGATAGTATCACACTTATAGCGTATGTATGGGGGGGGGGGGGGGGGGGTTGTACTGTGAAAAGTGTGAGAAGAACTAGCTAAAGGGCAGCTCTCTCTGTCTCTCTGTCTCTCTCTCAGAAGTTGGGTGAGGGCAGCACCGTCTGTCACTTTGAAGGGAACAGATCTCGTCACGCGTCCCCTCGGGGGGACGCAACCACAGACTTGATGGAGTTGGGGGGGGTCGGAGGGGTGTGTGGCCATGGGCATGCATGTGTGCGTGTGTGTGTGTGTGTGTGTGTGTGTGTGTGTGTGTGTGTGTGTGTGCGCAAAGGCGTAGGCTTGCGCTTGTGTGTGTGTGTGTGTGTGTGTGTGCGCACGGGTGTGTGTGTGTGTGTGTGTGTTGCCGTGCACGTGTGCGTGTGCTTGTGTGCTTGTGTGTGTGTGTGTGTGTGTGTGTGCGTGGGAGAGTCAGCAGTAGGGGCTGTAACATGTGTGAACAGGGAGGAGGAGTAAGAGAGGACAGCCTCCCTGTGATGGCCAACAAGTCAAGCGATGGTGACAGGCGTTAGCAGCCTGCGTCTCCTCGCTCCAATACACACACTTGACTTCCTGCCACGACAAGAGACTTCCTCCCTCCTCAGGATGAGCCCCCCGGGGGGGTAGAGAGGAGCAGAGGAGGACTGCAGCAGCAACACACACACACACACACACACACACACACACATACATGCAGACAGACACACACACAAACCTCTGACATACACCAGACGTATACACACACACACACACACACACACACACACACACACACAGCGTGGACATAGAAATCCTGTATTGTAGGCCAGTGGAGGCTGGTGGAGGTAGAAATCGGAGGACGATTTCTGCTGATTCCTGCTTCCAACAGCCTCCACTGCTGAAGACACGATGGTTCCTGTCTCCTCCGGGATAGCCCTTAGGGTAGAGAGGAGCAGAGCAGGACTGCACTGCAGCAACACACACACACACACACACACACACACACACACACACACACACACACACACACACACACACACACACACACACACACACACACACACACACACACACACACACTACTAGGCCCTAGTGTCTATGTGACAGCCTAAACCCACAACACACTGCAGTACAGATATAGATGTACGACAGGGGAAATCGGAGGACTGGCTCATTGTAATACATGCAACGGAATGAGGAACAGTACCAAACGTTTGATACCATTCCTCATTCCATACTGTGCAGTACAATGAGCCCGTCCTCCGATTTCTACCTCCACCAGCCTCCCCTGGCACAGACATAGTTGTACTAGGGTGTGTCCCTGTGACTGCATCAACAATGACTGACTGACTGACTGACTGACTGTCTCCCTCTCCCTCTCTCTCCCTCTCTCTCTCTCCCTCTCTCTCCCTCTCCCCCTCTCTCTCTCTCTCTCTCTCTCTCTAAGTTCACTCTCCAGCTGTGTCCATGTCTCAATTCCTCCTCCCTAGGGTCACCCCTTCATCCCCACCTTCAACCCAGGGATGGTAAAAGGAGGCTAGTTTTAATAGCTTTTGGTAGAAATTCCATCTCTGTCCATTTTCCACTTGGCCAAAAACCACCGGCCTCTATTCCATCCAGCAGCTCAGTGAGATGGCTGGAATTACCTTCCGTTCCAGGGGCTCCCACAAAGTTCAGCAGCATCCTAATGAAAGTGGATGGATACCCAAGTAATCGCTGTGTGTGTGTGTGTGTGTATGTGTGTGTGGTGGGGGACCACTATGGAAGCAATCTGTGGTAGGTTTTTGCCAAGCGAAGCAAATTGCTTTCCGTTTTCTCAGGTAATTGCCCGATCTCAAGTAATCCTCACGGGACTGAAAACAGGAAAGAATCCTTCTGTGTGTCTGTGTGTGTCTTTGTGTGTGTGTCTTTGTGCGTGTCTGTCTGTGTGTCTGTGTTTACAGTATGTGTGTGTCTGTCTGTGTGTGCCTGTGTGTGCCTGTGTGTGCCTGTGTGTGTGTGTGTGTGTGTGTGTGTGTGTGTGCGTAGAAGAATAGAAGAACAATTGATCGAGGGACAAAACTCAACATTCATTTGTTGTGAACATAGCAAGACCACATCTATGTTGCCAGCGCTACCCGCTCTCCAAATCATTACGTTCTGGGGGATCGTTTCTGCAGATGTATTACGATCCCCCAGATACCATCTGGGGGATCGTAATACACCTGTTTTGACGTAAGATATGTCCAAAACAGAAGGCACGTTGCGTAAGAGTTAGGTGAATTACGACTTGCGTTTGGAATTACGACTTGCATTTCAGGTGGCAGTATTAGGCATTCACTTTCGACTGGTTAAGTTTAGTGCAAATTGTCAGGGGAAGGCGTGTTGTGCCAGTGGGCAAAAAAGACGTGTGTGTGTGTGTGTGTGTGTGTGTGTGTGATTGTGTGTGTGTGTGTATACAGTGTGTGTGTGTGTGTGTGTGTGTGTGTGTGTGTGTGTGTGTGTGTGTGTGTGTGGTACTGGGTATATACAAATGAGAACTGATGTCTGTCTCTGGTGACGGGGGAGCGTGGGACTCTTGTTGTCATAGATGTTGTGAATGGGCCTTGTGATTGGAGAGGCTCTCCTCTCTCATCTCTGTAAATCAGCAGGGCTGGGCCCCCTGCCAGACACACAGACAGTGATTCAAACTTGAGCTGTTCCCATAGACTAGCATGGCTGGTGGCACTCTCACACACACACACACATACACACACACACACACACACACACACACACAGCATACACAGCACACGCACGCGCACATGCACACGCACGCACGCACGCATGCACACAACCACACACACACACACGCGACACACGATGTCAAAAAGATAAGCTTAACAGCGGTGATGGAGCCTGGGTTCGTAAAAAGCATTGCTTTGCCTTCCATGCTTGTTAACAACCAATGAAGTACTGTGGAAGCTTTTAAAGAGCTTGTAGGAGCAGGAAATAGACAGTTACTGGTTCTTTGGCCCATCAATCACATCCTGAAGGGAGAGAGGAGAGACAGCGTGTCCTCATTCTGAGAGTCAAATGGCTACTTCTTCTCCTGGGCCTACAGAAGTCTGTTTTCACTGAGTAAAAGGTTTCTGAAACCAAAGTGAAGCTACATCACTCAGCTGTCAAAAGGTGTCCTCTGATAGAGAGCCTTGTCCCAGAGGAGAGGAAGACAAGATGAGTGGAGGAAGAGAGAGGGGGGGAGAGAGAGAGGGGGAGAGAGAGAGCGGGATGAGGGGGAGGCTGAACGAAGGGACGATTGAAGGCAGAATGAGGGGGTGAGCGCGGAGGAAAGAGAGGAAGATAAAGAGTGATGCTTGACCCAGATCACAGCCTTACATGAAAAGGATTGTCAATTGTCAATATGGTTGTCAATATGTCTCTTTCTTTCTTGCTCCCTCCCTCTCTCCCCCTCCCCCCCCCCCCCCCCCTCTCTCTCTCTTTCTCTCTCATCTACATAAATGGAAGCAAGCTGAGAGATGCATAATTATTGGCAGGACAACAAGCCTGAAGGCTGAGTTCTACAGTACAATGAGCGACCAGCATTAGCTAACGACAAGGTGGCACTGAACACATTGTTCAGGCAACAAACACCTCCACCGGCTACAGGCTCAGCCTTCACCGCCAGAGGAGAGCCATATCAGGGGAGGCAGGCGGAGGTAGAAAATCAGAGGACAGGCATTGACATTCCATTCCAAACCATGCATGACAATGAGCCCATCCTCGGATTACTACCCCCGCCAAACTCCCCTGAGCAATACATTGTGGTTGACAATTAAGACAATTAAGGAGAAATAAATGGCAATCAATCCATCGCAAAGACGCTCGGTGCTCAATAGAAAGAGACAGGTGTGAGACTGCACGCTACCAGCCCCTCGTTGCACATCAATAAACCTCTCTCTCTCTCCATCGCCATCTCTCTCTCTCTTTTCCACTATCCCCCATTTCTCTCTCCATCCATCACTGGCCCTGCGTAAACAGATCTGGAAAGGTCATTGTCATACTGTAAATGGGATCTGTCCCCTCCTGACTGACACACACACACACACACACACACACACACACACACACACACACGGGCACATACCTACGTTACTTACCGCAGAGAGTAAGTCATTTGCCATGCTGACCTGCTTTTCCTCTCTCTCTCTCTCTCTGTAGTAATTTGTTCATTATCTGCCCTCCCATGGTGAGACTGGCCTCCTAAAGCATCCATCATAGCTGCTTATGGAGCCATATGCCAAAGGCAGCGAGGACCCCTTAGGTGTCTGGCACTGAGCCTGCGCTGAAATACAACAGACCTGCTCTTCCACAAATAATATCCCATTATGTTAGCTAATGCTCCAGTGTCAGCGGCCAGGGAAGAGAGGAGAGAGGGAGAGGAGGAGAGGGGGAGAGAGATGAGAGGAGGAGGGAGAGGCGGGGGGAGAGGAGGAGGGGAGAGGAGGAGGGCGGAGAGGGGGAGTTAGAGGAGAGGAGAGGGAGGGACACGAGAGGGGGAGAGGAGGAGGGGAGGGGAGGGGAGAGGAGAGGGGGGAGAGGGGAGAGAGGAGGGGGGAGAGGAGAGAAAGGAGGGAGCGGGGAGAGAGGGAAGATATAAACTACAAGGAAAAGAGAAGAGAGTTTCTACCTTCATGTGTTATTCAGCCTCCCCTGCTGTCTGTCCATATCTCATTCACACACGTCTATCCATCGTAGTCAACGACAAACAGGTGATGTACCGGGACCACATCATGCAAGCCTGAGGCACATTTTCCTGAACAAAGATTTACGTTTTTTTAGAAGCGAAAAGTCTCTTGAGGCTTGGAGTTTTGGGAGTTTTTCGACTTTCACATCAAGAAAACTTTGTCTTTGGGTTTCTATGGGAGAGCTTTTTTTTTCTCGCTTTTATTCACATTATTATGTGGAAATGAAGCTTCAATGAGCGTGTATATAGAGAGAAGGGTGTAATGCATTAGTATTCTGTAATAAAACGGTTTTCTAAAAGCTCTCCGTATGCCTGCCGGGTCCCCCGCTGGTGACAGTTGGCTGGGCCTGCTTACTCAGAATATTAATCAGCCAGACAAATAGCACAAACAGGAATATTGACACTGCCTTATGGCAGAAACAAAGAGCTTGTTCTTTTTTTTTTCTTTTTCTTTTTTTCTAAAATGCTCGTTTGTCTTATGTCCTTTCAAACACCATCATCATCTATTTGGAAATCAAAGTCACATCAGATAGTGTTTGGCGATGCAACAAACCGCTGTGGGAGGTTGGTAGGCTCAACTCAGCAGATCCACTTTTGTCTTTTCTTTCACGTGTCACATTTGTTCTCCACTCAAAACACGTCAGTGAACTGCTTGTGGATTCTTCATCAGCTTCTGGAGGGTCTTAGCATCTGCTCCAGAACCAGGATGACTGATCCACAGTATGGCAGCCTGAGAGGATGTAGCCTGCGTCTGGTAAATGGCATATGTTGTTGTTGGGGTTGTTGGGGTTGTTGGGGTTGTGGTTGTGGTTGTAGTGCTTGTTGTTGTTGTTGTTGTTGTTTGTTACTGTGACATGACAACACCACTCGTATGAGTTGGCTAATGGATATGATGCAGATCTGGACTGGGCTAGAGAAGGTCTGGTCACCACTGATCTTTGAGAGATAAACTACGGGATAAGACTCATCTTACAGTTGATCTCTCTCTCTCACACACACACGCCACGCACACACACACGTGCTACACGGCACACACACGACACACGCGCGCCCCCCCTACACACAGACACAGACACACACACAGACACACACACAGACACACACACAGACACACACACACACACACACACACACACACACACACACACACACACGGCTGGATGTCAGGTATGATTACAGACTGGTAGCACACTGCCCTTGGTCAGGTCATCTGTCAAGACAATGAGTAATGATACGATTATAATTATCATGTTTTAAACATGAGCTGACAAGTTCTGTTGCTCTGTGTGTGTACACGTGTGCGTGTGTGTGTGTGTGTGTGTGTGCGTGCGTGCGTGCGTGCGTGCGTGCGCGTGTGTGTGGGAGGCATCTGCACAACTGTCAGTCTATCTGACTAAGTATAATCCTAATGTTGTGAGATCAACCATGGCAAAGTAACTGGGCCTCCCAAATCTGTCGAAATGCTCACTCAGCCCCTGAGGAACAATAATTCAAACTGTATGTAATTACTAAGTTATTACAACCCTACCATGTCATCTATACACTCCCAGGGAAAGAGAGGACTGTGAAATAAAGCAATTTGAGCAATTTGTGATAATATACCAGTACATCTCTCTCTGTTTGGGTCTGATCTACCCAGGCAGACTGACAGACTCAGTCTAACTCTGACTCTGGTAGGACAGGGGGAGAGAGAGAGGGAGGAAAAGAGATGGGAGGAGGAGGGAGAGAGGGGGGAGGGAGACAGGGGGAGAGGGGGGAGGGAGACAGGGAGACAGGGGGGAGGGGGGAGGGGGTGGGGGTCATTTTCAATTCCAACTTCTTCAAAATCAATACCTAATTACCTGAAAATTCCTCTTTTTTTTCCTCCACCTTACCTCAGCATCAGCTGCCAAGCCACGGACAGTATGGGGGTTGGAGGAGAGGGGTCGTTTACCACTCCTTCCCTCCCTTCCTCCCTCCCTCCATCAACTGCCTGTCCACATGCCAGCACTTCTCTTTCCCCCCTTCATTCGTTCCTCTTCCTCCCTCTGCTGCCATGCCAACCTCCCTTCCCTTCCCTTGCTCTTCTCAAAGACAGGATGAGGGGTGTTCTGAACACAACTGGCCACGGACAATACAATAGAATATCAGAATCAGAGCCTGCTGAGCCTGTCTGAACAGTATAGAACAGTGCGCGCGCACGCACACACACACACGCACACACATACCTTATTTTCAGTACGGAAAAGCAGCTTTGCAGAATTCTGCTGAATCACTTGCCCTAGATGGTCCACTTAACACAAGCACGCACACACGCACACACACACACACACACACACACACACGTTGTCTTATGGATAACCACATAGCAGTGCCTCTTGGGCCCTGGGGCCTACAACCTATGACCTTTCTAGAGCAGCACTAGCGTGATATCAGAGGAGAGGTGCCCCTGTCACCCTGTCAGGAGGTGTGTGTCCGGGTGTGTGTGGGTGGGTGGGTGGGTGTGTAGGTGTGTGTGTGTGTATGTGTGTGTGGGTGGGTGTGTGTGTGTGGGTGTGTGTGTGACGGGTGCCTCTGGGGAAAGGACAGAAATAGGATGGCGTGAAAGAAACAACCATGCAGAACTGAAAGGCCACACTCTGAGAGAAACAACCTCTACCTATCACACCCCGGTCCTCTCCTGCCTTCCCTCCCTCCCTCCTCTCGCCTACAGTACATCTGTTCACAAACACCTACATTGACTCTTATTACATGTAATAACAGTTTACAGTACAAATACTCATACTGACTCTTATTACATGTAATAACAGGTTATAAACACGATACAGACTTTTATTACATGTCCTAACAGGTTATAAACCTCCATACTGATTCTTATTACATGTAATAACAGGTAAAACACAAATAGCATATCACATAATCCCATAATCACAGACATTTAAATGTCAAAGCAGCACAATATTAAAAGTAAACCGTTTGGCCAGTCGTTTGGCCAGAGGCTCTGTAGGTTACAGGACACTGAGCTGCACCTCTGACTCCTACTGCTGCTGCTGGGACTCAGCTAGCCATGTTCATTACAGCAGGGGAGGCTGGTGGAGGTGGACATCGGAGGACGGGCTCATTGTAATGCATGGAATGGAATGAGGGATGGTATCAAACATGTGTGGAGGCTGGTGGAGGCAGAAATCAGAGGACGGACTCATTGTAATGCATGGATTAGAATGAAAGTGTGTGTGTGTGTGTGTGTGTGTGTGTGTGTGTGTGTGTGTTTGTGTCAAAAAGCATGTGTTGGATACCATTCCTCATTCATGCATTACAATAAAGCCGTCCTCCGATTTCTACCCCCACCAGCCTCCCCTGCATTACAGAGATAACGAATGACAGAGAGACAGTCCTTAAGCATGTCCATTCATTACAATTACTTGTTATTGTAGGTTTTCAGGGGTATGAGAGGTAAGTGAATGCCACCACATAAAATGTACGATACAGAAATGTTCTCACTCAATACTGACTAGCCTATAAGAACTTCATCTAATCAGGGGACAATTACTAATACACCAAACACAAACCAATAAGAAATATGATATGGATTGTATAATCATAAGGACATACTATATGGCATACCATATAGGCGATTCAAACCATGTTTAGGACAGTGTCCTGGGATAGCCCACCAGAGCGCGTTCGGGAGCGCATACCCATAGCGCATACATAGGACAGAGACACATAAGAAACTCCTATCATTCAGCTTACCTTCCACTGCGTAAACCGTGGTAATCACGCATAGCAACGCAATCAAATCCACCGGCATGGCAAAGATGATCTGCCTCTCCTCTCCCATTCCCGGTTACAAAAAGGTGTTAATCCGTCTACTGCCACAGAAAATGTATTCCAGTCGTGCGTATTTTGAGTCACATTTCAAGCCGTTGGCTACAGTTCGCACGCAGTGTAGTAGCCTATGGAAAGCTTCTATTTGGAGACAGACTGACTGTAAATCGGAGGGGGGAAACTGAAGAAGCGGGATGCGAAATAGACCCCTCTCTCCTCCACGACTTCTCACACCCCTTTAACACCTCGTGGCCAATCATGAGTAGAAGATAGGGGATCTCAAACCAATCGCAAAAGGGCGCCCGCTCAGACTGTTTCAAACTACTGAGATGCCTTATGGCTTTCGATCTGCTCGTAAACAGCGACGCTTAGTGGTTCAGAGAAGACACTGCATGGACGGACACACGTTAAAGGAGTACTTCACTCAAAAATCTTTTTCGGGTATATTTTTCGTCAGTATGGTCCCAAAATATCATTATTTTGTGCCTCATACATATGCCTCATACATATACATATCCTAAGGACAAGCTTATCAATACAAACATAGAAAAAGCAGATGAGAGAATGTGGTGGAATGTTGTTTTATTTGACCCATCAAGGTTACCAATCTTGACCAATCTTTACCAATCAGAATACAATATCCTTTCATAGTAATATTTTAACTCTTCAGCAGAAAATCTCCCTGCTGCTGAACCAGCCTGTCAAAGTCCTTCTCTGTCCTCACAAAGAAGTCTCCGATGTGTTGGAGGTTCTGAGCAGCTATGATGCGAACCAACAGGGTCTCTCCCAGGGCTTTGGCCTCACAGGGGCGGTGCTGCACCCTATGAGACACATTCCTGAGGGGCTCCACCACCAGCAGGCCTGAGCCTTGGGATGGAGCTCCTTCCTGGGGCCCTGAGCCTGGTGACGCTGGTGTCTCCTGGATGTTCCTCGCCAGGTAATTTCTGTAAGGAAGCAACAACTCTGAGACGTTCTGCAGGTAGTCGTGGCTTAACACGTCCTTGTGGCGGCTTTCCGATGCGGAATCCGTGCCCCGTAGACGGTCGCCGTGGATACGCATGTGCACATGGAACGCGGCGCCGTTCAGCCACTGTTTCATCCCAGCCGAGCTCATGCTCTGCTCCATCAGCATTCGCTCCATGAAGTTCAGTAGCTCGTACTTCAACCTCTTGTCGTAGAGTTCTAGAACCTCCGCCATCTTGGTCTGGTTGTTGGCGATTCCGGAGACCTGCTTCAGGTATTCGCTGACAATAGTGGCGATCTGAGAGGAGGTGTCGGCTCCGAAGATGCGCTGGATGGGGTCGAGGGGCGACACCAGCCCCTTGATCTGGTGGGCTAAGACCTCGAAGAGCAGGGAGAGGGTCAGAGCTACGACCCCCACCCCCCCGTAGCTCACCTTGGTGCTCCCCCCAAAGGCTGACGTCAGGTCCCGGTTGAAGGCTGTTAGCTGCTCGGATGACAGGTTCTGCTGGAGGGCAGCGTATTGCTGCTCCAGAGCGGAGGTGGAGTTGAGGGAGAGCAGGATGGTGAGGGTGGGGTCCAGGGTGATGTCAGGGAGGATGCCTGCTTGGCCCGCCACTTCATACAGACAGTTGACAGTCTCTGGAGACGGAGTGCAAGCACTGTTCCCCATGGTAGGACTGCTCTATCTAGAACCACACAATACCATACAATCATTATAATAATATATCATACTTAATATACTATTAAATAAATGACATTTCTTCATTCATTAAAATGTATATAATATATACAATATGATGATGTATGATATAATACAATACACTGCAATAGAGTATGATACAATGCAATACAATATGACACAATACTCACGATGATATAATACACAATCCCTCTGCTCCAAAGACTAACACATGGGCTCTGGTTCTGAGGGACGGTGTACTGTCCAGGACACAAACATCGTATAAGCAAACAGTGGATTGTAGGACACACATTGATAAGAAAGACTTCATCCAATAGAAAATGGTCACCAAATCAGATCATCGTCCAATGAAAAAGCAGGTCAGTGTCACTGACTGACAGGGCGACAGAGAAGAGACATGCTGTATGTTTGTGTTGGGGCAGAGCTTGGGGTGAATCTCAACAGTCTACAGCAGCTTCCTCTCCTCTCGTCTCCTCTCCTCTTCATGCGTTCTAATCTAAGAACACTAGGCAGGTGATTCTGTAAAACAGCAGCCAAGTAACTGGCAGCCATATTGCTTTCACCTGTCCTGTCTAATCAGATCAGTGTAAATGAAGGAGAGGAGACAAGGAGAGGAGATAAGGAGAAGAGAGAAGGGGAGGAAGACACGTAAGAGTATTGAGACGCAGCCTTGAATGTGTACATTACAGCGGAGGCTGGTGGAGGTAGAATCATTGTAATGCATGGAATGGAATGAGGAATGATATCAAACACACTATTAGAATTAGAATTAGAATGAGCCCGTCCTTGATTTCGACCGACACCAGCCTCCACTGCTGCACAATGTTATGTGATCATTCCAGAATATAGAAATCAGCATATTAATATCTGATTATCTTGATACTAGCTCCACTAGATGGATAACTACGATGGTCAGATACAGATACATTAGATTAAACAAACAGGTGCAACTGACTCTGAGACCAATTCAAATGTTTTGGTTTATTTGTTACAGGTCCAATACTTCACACTGCAAGTCTGCACTGAGGCTCGTCACGACAAATCTCAAAGGAGCTTTTCAGAACCTTATTGCTTTGTCTATTGCATCTTTTTATTGCAAATATATCACTCACACTTTCATGTCCTATGTTAAAGATAGTTATAGATTATTATAAATCAGCTATCATGTACTGTGTGCCATTGGCTTCCATAAAATCAACACTATAGTTAACATCCATTTATATACTTTCTACCTCTCTTTAATGCAATTCAAAGTCTCCCCGTTGCCTGACCAGCCTGTTAAAGTCCCTCTCGGCCTGGTGAAAGAAGTCTCTGCTGTGTTGGAGGTCCTGAGCAGCGATGATGCGGCCCACCAGGGCTTCTCCTAGGGCCTTGGCCTCACAGGGGTGGTGCTGCACCCCATGGGACATGTTCCTGAGGGGCTCCACCACCAGAAGGCCTGACCTCGGGCCTGGGGATGGAGCTCTCTCCTGGGGCCCTGACCTGTTCCTGGGGCCTGGGGAGGCCGGCGTCTCCTGGATGTTCCTCCGTAGATACGCGGTGTATCCCTTCACCAGGCTGGTGAAGCCCGTCATGTAGGAGAGACGCAGCGCCTCGGCAGAGCCTCGCGGCACGGAGCCCAGGCGGATCTGGTGGAGCCTCATGTGAAGGTGGACCGCCGCCCCGCCCAGCCACTGTTTCATGGCCAGCGAGCTCATCCGCTTCTTATTGGTCATCCTCTCGAAGTGGTCGATCAGCTCGTACTTCAGCAGTTGGTCGTAGAGTTCCGTCACCTCCGCCATCTTGTTCGGGTCGTCGGCTATCCCAGGGACCTGCTGGAGGTACTCGCCGATGATGGAGCCGATCCTCGAGGTGTTGCTGATTCCCAGAATCCTCTGGGTGGGGTCGGTGGTAGCGTTGTGGCCCTCCTGGCTTTGCAGCGGTGGGGCTAGGACTTCGAAGAGCAGGAAGAGGGCCAGAGCCACAACCCCCACCCCCCCCTGGCTCACCTTGGTGCTCCCCCCAAACGCAGACGTCAGGTCCTGGTTGAAGGCTGTTCTCTGCTGTGCAGACAGATGATGTTGAAGGGCCGTGTAGTGTTGGCTGAGAGCAGTGCCGGAGTCGAGGGAGAGGAAGTCGGCGATGGTTGAATCGAGGGAGATATCAGGAATGATGCCACCCTCCCTAGCAGCAGAGAACAGGCTGTGTACTGTTGCTGAAGATGGAAGACACAAGGTGTTGCCAGTGAGAATCATTATTCTTCCTCTCTCTCTCTTTTGCTCTCTATCCCTGTGAGTCTATCGTTCTGTCTGTTTCTCGCCTCTGTTGCTCTCCCTATCTCTCTCTCTCTCTGTCTGTCGGGTGGTTGGTCGGTCGGTCGGTCAGTCGGTCAGTCTCTGTTCTGTTTGTAAGTCTGAACTATTCACTCTTTTCAGTATGAAAAATACACTTTGCTACATTTCTGAGACTAAAATCTAAAAGGCACTCTCGAGGTATATTTGAACAGACCAGAAGTGGCGGACATTGTCCCGTCAAAGATCAACATTTGTTGACTGTTTGGGGGTCTGTGGTTTGATCCAGCTGGAAGACAAACAGTGAAACGTACCTTGTGAAAAGGAATAATGTGAACCAATATGGTCTGTAACATTGGACTCAAAAACAATGACCTGTTGACCTGCTCAAGTTAGCATGGTGTGTGTGTGTGCGCGTGTGTGTGTGTCACGGTGTAGATGAACCCCTAAGTGGAGATGGGCTGTAGTGGTGTATGCTTTCAGGGAAAGTGTCAGGTGTCTGATCAACATGAGACGTGTGTGTTTGCACACACACACACACACACACACACACACACACAGTTCTGCTCTGGTGGACTTGTATAGCCATACTTACACATACACAAGTAGGCCTGTACAAGAATTTCCCTATAACAATGTAGACACTTTCACTAGGGCTACATTGCCCTTTCAAAAGACAAATAAAGTGGATACATTAAAGGTCTAACACTATCAATTATTGTTATCTTTACCTAGAAATGCATATTTCAAATCTGTAGACAGATTTAGATTTGAAGGAACATTATTTTCAGGGAATAACTATCAGGGCAGACTGTTGGCAAGAACCTTGGCAGGACTACCGCAGCCCAATAGAGGACTAGTCTCTCACCCTGGGACGCCATGGTTGTCAGGGAGTGTGAAAGCCCCTGCCTGAAACATTCCTAAGGGAGTTGAAGCCTAGCTTCTACCTGGAGCAGCAGACAACTTTGAACAGCGGCTATGCGTCGCGTCTCACTACTCTTAATCACCAAATCCTATTCATGGATGCTCTGGATTATCCTCGTTGATATTCGTGTGAATGCGCGTTGGAATATCGGTGTATTTCATTGGCATATGCCCCGATGGTTCTGCCTTGTCGTGGATAAATCGTGTGACTGCAACTTACTTAGAACAACATCGTGTTGATTGATTGACTTTTTACAAGCGCAAAACCTATATTTGAAGGAAATCATTTCTTCTTAGGAAATGTTATTGGAAGGAAATCATGTATTCTGCCATAGCACGCGGACGCCGCGGCGAGTTATGAATGATTGAAAAGTCGACCTCCCTTCTGTGGTTGTCAAGGCAACCTACACTGACAAGCAATCCGGAAAAAACAGCGACGCATATTCTAGGCAGACAACTTGTTTTGAAAGCAACATTTAGGATTACATAATAGGATTTAATGTTTGTCTATTTTCCCCGTGGCCTATTCGAAAGAGGGAATACGCTCAGATTAAAATGCCGACGTCCCCAGGTGTTGGGTCGCAGGCACCTGTCGGATGTGGTCCAGGTAGAGTGCGCGTAGCTATAGGATTTAAAGGGCCAGAGAAGAGACATGGACATGGCGTCCAGGAATGGTCTGACGGATCCAAATATGAAGGAGACTTTTATAATGATTTGAAACATGGCACAGGAATCTTCACCTGGGCAAACGGAGAGGTAAGCTGAATTTCAGACGTTTAGCCTATTCAATGGCCTAGGGTATAAAAACTGTTTTTATATATCATGTTTGTATGTAAAAACAGGCCTTTTAACAGTGTTTAGTAGTTCATAATAGGTCTATCAAATGGGTTTGTCACTTTATGTTCTAGTTTTATGAAGGCTCATTCTACAAAGATTATCGTCATGGAAGTGGATCTTACTCCTGGCCAGGAGGGTTCAAGTTTGTTGGCAAGTTTTATCTGAACCGCAAGGAGGGTTACGGGCTCCAGATGTTCCCTGATGGGTCCACCTTTCAGGTAAAAGATGAGGACTGTAGACAATACAGGCTCTATCTAGTGGGTGCTACACAATGGTAGTGATGTGGTGAGTTGTCTAGAAAGGCACTATATAAATGCAATCAATAATTATTGTTACTACTGTTATGATTATTATCTCATAACAATTCACACATTCTTCCTTTGGGAATCTATAAGGTATTATCTTCTCTACCATCTCAACATTATGTTCTGTCCATTTTCTGCTGAACGATATGAGTGTCTACCGGTATACTGGTGGAGGTAGAAATCGAAGGACAGACTTATTGTAATGCATGGAATGGAATGAGGAATGGCATCAAACAGATTGGGCTCATTCTAATGCATGGAATGGAATTAGGAGTGGTGTCAGTCACTCCTGTTTGATACCATTTTTCATTCCATTCCATGCATTACAATAAGCCCATCCTCCGATGTCTGCCTCCACCAGCCTCCCCTGCGGTATACATCATGTTAGCTCTGTTATGGCTAGTCTTTGTGGACTCAAGACTGGAGCCATACCAGGGCTAACACGTGACCTGCGTTCCACAGGGGTTGTACCGTGCAGACGAGCGGTTCGGGCCGGGCATGGTGACGTACCCAGACGGGCGTCAGGACGTGGGTCTGTGGCACCGCGAGCGTCTGCTGAGGCTGTGTACTGCTCTGGAGGGGGGCTTCACTCTGCAGGACTTCCCTGAACACAGGAACCGGATCACCCTGAAGAGGGACCCCCAGACCCAGACCCAGACCGGCTCCAGAGTGGTTTCCCTGGACCCTCTCCGCTCCCCGTACCAGGATCTGCTCCAGGATGAGCGCTTCATCCTGCCCCCAGACATGGAGCGCTACTCCACGGACTCGGACCACCTGCCGGTCCCCTGGGGTCTGCGGAGGGAGCTGGACCTGAGGTTCTTCGGGGAGGACTGTGACCAGCCGGACTCTGACCCCTCCGCCTCCGCAGCCCTGCCACTACAGCAGCGCATGCAGGCTCACATACACAAGCACAGGTCAGACACTAACCACTAACTCACTGGCTACCAGGGGAGGCTGGTGGAGGTAGAAATCCTGGTGTGTTTGACCCTTTCTCATTCTGTTCCATGCATTACAATGAGCCGTCCTCCGATTTCTACCTCCACCAGCCTCTCCTGCTGGCTACATACTGTAGATGATGATGAAAATATGATGATAAACTATCATCATATTTCATACAATGTGAAAAATGGCAATGAAAATGATTAAATAAAATGTATAAGCAAGATTAAAACATGGTTAAAAGAGAGAATGATGGATGGTGAAACACACAGATAGAATGATGATTTTCCAGCAATATTGTTTCATGGTTGGAACCCCCCGTGTTTCAGGTTTGAGTTTGAGAACCTGGACTGGGACGTGAACGCTGTACTATCAGACAACAGGGAGCGCTTTGGCCCTAAGGGGTCCCTGGAGCTCAACTCGGAGCGTCTGATCCAGGAGGCTTCGCTGGGAGACCCCCAGAGTGTGTACCGCATCCTGAGGGACGGCAAGCTGCACCCTGATGTGGGCGACGCCCGGGGCCACACTGCTCTCATCGCAGCTACGGTAAGAGACTCTGGTGTTGTGTCTCTACGACAGGGCCGAGAGCTGGAGCTCAGAGATGACTTATACCTGTTATAACACCACTTAGGGCCGACAGGTACAGCAGAATGCATTATGAGGCTGAGCTGTTTCTTCCAAAACATTGTATTTGTGTTGTTTTTTAATCTTGTATGAGTAGGAAGAATATTGAGGTTGAACAATACAAAAGAACAAACACACCCACACATCGAACCTGAACACAATAAGCCAAACGAACGTTCTGCTGTCTCTCCACAGGTGAACTGCCACAACGATGTGATCCACCTCTTGCTGGACAGTGGGGCAGACATCAACAAGCTCAACTGTGAGGGCATGTCTGCTCTGGCCGTCTGCAACGTCCTGTACTACCCCATCCAGTCTTTACACCACACCATAGCTGAGAGGGTACCTCAGAAGACCCTGCCCAAGTCACAGGTAAACAACAACAACAACAACTACAGGTACCCTACCTACTACCCCATCTAGTCTCCTCAGGCCCTGCCTGAAGCACAGGTCTGGATCTGGATCTTCATTTTGATTTTATCTGTCAACTTTTGGGATATGTCTGTGGTGTGTTGTGCAGTCTGTGGTGTGTTGTGCAGGTTTGCAAGGCCCTGTCTCCCTTGGTGAACACCAAACTACCTGACCAGCCTGACCAGCCCAACATCAACCAGGCTGACCAGAACGCTCAAGATGACCAGATCAACCAGTCTGAGGAGGAGGTTTCCCAGTCAGTCCAGTACCAGGACAGTGAAGAGCCAGTGGAAGAAGAGGACGATGAGGACCAGACGGACGATGACCAGCACCTCCGGGATGAGCAGGAAGCACTGGACCGAGAGGAGAGGGAGAGAGAGGAGGAGCAGGAGAGATGGGAGAGAGAAGAGAGGGAGGAGGGGGAGGAAGGAGAGGAGGGAGAAGAGAGCTCCATCCAGGTGCTAGATGGCAACATCGAGGTGGGCACGGTGCCCTGGGACAACGGCGTGAAGCCAGGCCAACGCCGGGAGAGCAGGGGTGGGGAAGGGAGGAGGGGCAGCGCAGCCGACGACCCCGCCTTCGACTCAGCCCGCTCCGTCGCCAGCTTCCCTATCCTGGTCACGGAGGAAGTGATGCAGCGGACGGCGGAGGCCATGAGCAGCTCGGGCCTGGTACTGCCCACCGACACGCAGGAGACCGTCCGCAAAATGGCGCTGATGAAGACGGAGTGAGTTGATTGATTCATATAGTATAGGGATCTGTTTTGAGAGCAAAGGGAGGCTCTACCCAGTATTAGTATAGTGGTCCTAATAAAGAGCAAAGAGAGGCCCTACCCAGTATTAGTAGTGTTCCTAAGAAAGTGCTGGGTGAGTGTACATGCAGCTGTTACAGCCCGTACAATACCATGTCACTCAAACTAGAAATCACCTTCATTTATCAGTGTCTTAAGGTTAATTTATGCTTTGGCGATCAACAGAAATGACGTGGAGTCGACACTTTTGAACTTTCTTATGTCGCTGACGCCGTCAGATCGTCTATGACAAGCGAGCCACACATTTTTTGTTGAGCGACGATTTGTCGATCAACACATATTAAAAAGCATAAAACTGTTTTTGCAGCCACCAACTGTGACTTGCTGATAAAGCTGATTTGAAGCTGGAAGTGTTGATGAGCTCTCATGCCTCACTGCCCAGGCACAGGGGCTCCTATGTAATCATCCACTAGACTAACTAAAATGCTGCCTAGTAACATAATGATGAAGCCGACAGAGGCCAGGGGAGGCTGGTGGAGGTAGAAATCGGAAGACAGGCTTATTGTAATGCATGGAATGGAATGAGGAATGGTATCAAACACGCGTGTGTACATTATGTGTGTATGTGTGAGCAGGCACAGAGGCAAGTGGGCCACCATGAAGCTGCTGCTGGACCGGGGGGCCGACCCCAACGCCTCCAGGGTCCCCATGCCCGTCCTGTTCCTGGCCATCAAGGCCGGCCACATCCAGGCTGTCAGATGCCTGCTGGAGTGTGGCGCTCGCACAGACATGCCCCTCCCCTCAGAGGTGGGCTGGGCCTATCACCTGCTCTCACTCCCACCTTCCTCATCAGGCTCCTCTTCCTCTCACACTCCTCTTCCTCATCAGGTTTCTCCTCACACTCCTCTTCCTCACTTTCTCCTTACTTTTCTTCCTCCCCCTCCTATTCTCCTCTTCCTCTTCTTAAAGGGACACTTCATACATTTTTAACATCACAATCATTGTCTCCAGCACCATACCAGTGTGTACAAATTCTAGTCAAAAAGATAAGAGAAAAGGTTGTTAGGAAATTACCCCCTGTCATGTCATTGGGGGTAAAACAAATATTGAATTCATTGATTTTCAAAAACTACATCCACAAACACACTCCCCCCAGATGGAAACTCATTGTAGTTTGTGAAAATAACTGTGTGAATATTTGTTGGACCCCCTAGCAAAAGGGCCTGTACCCGCTGCACATCTCTGCCGCTCTGCCCGGGGCGGAGGGTCCCAAGATCACGGAGCTGCTTCTCCACGCCATGGCGGACTCTGACGTCAGGGCTCAGGATGAGCAGGAGATATTTGAGCTGGACAAGGTCAGTGTGGAGGAGCCGGAGCAGAGACAGTCAGGCCCTGTCCTGAAACAACCTTAGTCCCTAGACACTTGTAGTGTAGAGCTAGGAATGATTGGATCAGTATAAGGATGATGGGGGGGTTGATACCATGTGTGTTTGATACCATTCCTCATTCCATTCCTGCATTACAATGAGCCCGTCCTCTGATTTCTACCTCCATCAGCCTCCCCTGGCTTACACCTATCGAATGTTTTCAGGTTTATAAGACCCTCAGGCGAACAGACCAGGGGTTGTTTTTGGACATAGTCTGAGTGAAGAGTTGACTCACTCCGCTTCAAAATTCATAACCTGTCTGTTTTGTTATCTTTTCACATTTTTAATTGATACCAATGTAACACTCAACTTCCCCGCCACCTCCCCCATAGAACACTGTGGAGCCTCAGGCTGGCTTTGGCAACAAGTCTTCCACCTCATCCGGCCCCCCCGCCCAGTTCTACACGGCCCCCAAGGACCCCCCCGCAGAGGGGGGCAGGACACCCCTACACGTGGCCTGTCAGAGGGACAGCGACTACACTGTGAGTGGCCAACAAACCAACAGACATGATATAATGCATTATAACATGCATATGAAGCCTTAATCATGTATGCTTATCTGTTATGTCTTGTTGTGGCATGTTCAATGTTGTCTAGAAGTTGGCTAAAGCATTATACACTTCTGTGTATGAGTGTGTGTCTCCTCTCTATGTATTTAGGGATATACCAGAGACTAAACTTCAATGTCCAGTATATATAAAATGTTTTTGAACAATATATTGAAACACTGAAATATTCTTAGAATTGTAAAGCAACTAAAACTTATAATATTTAATATTTCTTACACCTTTTCCCTAATTGATAAGTATTGTAATACCTGACTAACCTGTAAGCTTATATCCTGTATTGTCACATTATTGTATTGTACATTGTCATTGATTCATAAAAAAAAAAGTATATAAATAAAAAACAAGGGATATATAATAGTGTGTATGTTTGTCCTGTGTATTTCAGAATGCCAGGGAGGTGGTGTCTCTGCTGCTGTCCCACAAGGCCAGCACCAACCTCCTGTGGAGCGGCCACTCCCCCCTCTCTCTGGCTATCGCCAGCGGCAACGACCTGGTTTGTGCCCACAATCCTAGATCTCAGATATAATGAACCCACTTGCTTTAAAGGGATAGTTCAGGTTTTTCAATGTTAGATCTAATTTTCCACATACTTGGGAGTGTTGGAGGCTCATCCAGACACTGGTATGGATAAATGCTAGCCCCCGAGCCAGCCAGAGAAAGCTCAAGAATGGAAATATGACCGAAAAAACACTAAAAATAAAACATAAAAAAACTTGAACTGTACCTTTAACCATCCATCTCTTGTAGAGGAGAGCAGGAAGCCAGTATAGACTATTGGAATGCACCCCTTTTATCTCTCTTGTTCATTGACTTCTCTCTGATGTAATTACCCCTCCCCCCCCTTCTCAGGCGGTGGATGAGCTCCTGGCAGGGGGTGCGGACCCCAACCTGCCCCTGACCCGCCGCGTGGGCAGTGCCCTCTGTGCCATGACCAACATCAGCTACGACTGTGGGGCGCACCCCCGCAACAGGACCAAGCTGGTAACTTTACACCCACACACACAGATACACACACCTGTATGGAACACTGTATACACGCACACAACTGTATGGAACACTGTAAACACACACACACACACCTGTATGGAATAATGTACAGAAGCGCACACACACGCACACCTGTATGGAACACTGTACACAGACACACACACTGATGTTTGTGTTTTATCTAGCTGGAGAAGCTGATGAAGGCTGGTGCCAACATCCTGATGCCCGTGGTGGTGGGTGAGGGCCGCAGGTTTGCCGTGGGCACCGCTGTAGACTATGCCCACTACGCCTTCCACCAGGTAACACTAAACCAGTAGGCATCACCTGGTCAACACTACGCCCATTATGGGTCGCTTGGCACCTAATGGGTCACCAAATACCAACACCGCCTGTCAATAACCCCAAACCTGATTCCCTCAGTCAGAAACAGAACTTCCACTGTCTGAAATATTTCTATGAGCGTTTCTGTCTCAGAATGCATCACTTATCATATGGATCCATGTTAAGGGCAGGTGACCTGAGAGGAGCTGTGCAGACCAGGGGAGGCTGGTGGAGGTAGAAATCGGAGGACGGGCTCATTGTAATGCTTGGAATGGAATAAGGAATAGTATCAAATTGCATTACAATGAGCCCGCCCTCCCATTTCTGCCTCCACCGGCATCCACTGGTACAGAGGGGGTGACTTCCTTCGCCCACACCCCTCTCCTCCTCCCCCCCCCCCTCCCAGGACTGGCGCATCGCCCACACGCCCTACCACACCCTGAACCAGCGGGAGCGGGAGGCCTACAATGCCCGCAGACAGATGCTAGGCCTGATGGGAGATCTACTGCGCCAAGCGGCTGTCAGGATGGAACGGCAGCGCATTGACAGGGAGCAGGGCCAGGGCATCAACAGTGAGTGTGTGTGTGTGCGCGCGCGCGAAGTGTTGGGGAAGCTACTCAGAAAAAGTAGTTAACAAGATTACCAATTACTTTACAATTTAAGTTAAACTCCACCAAAACTACCCTTAAGAGAAACATTGTTTGTCAAACAAAGAAAAAGTAGTTCAATACATCAAAACCTCTCCATGAAATAATACAAAATTAAGAAACACGACTGCAAGAACAGATCACTCTGGAGTCGAATGTTAACAGGATGTGTCATTTATTACTCAAAGAGGCCAACTGTCGAAACACTTTATAGAACATGTTTCTAGGCCAATAACAAATGCTGCCCACATGCAACAGACAGGGACACTGGAAACAAGTCTTTGTAGAAGTAGATCATCTTGCTGCTCGCTAACCACCATTAAAGCTAGCTGTACACAATAGCTCCTTATTAGCAATTTATTCCTACAATACATTCAGTTCCAGAGACGTGTTTATGTATATTTCTAATCCATTTAAGAATTATAGATAATCTAGGTGAGACTACCAACTCTCATCCAAATATTGCAAAGCTTATTCCATTAGCTAACGTTTGCCATTTGAGTCTAAATGACGCTGACATTTAGCTAGCTAAGATAGCGAGCTTGCTAGGCTAGCCAGACGTCAACTGTACTGGGCAGCTAGCTAGCTAGGTAGCTAACAAACTCACCTTGACACGTGTTCTTAAGCTTGTGTTCGACGTCTTTGCTGTGGAAAGTTTATTAACTTTGGGTTTGCGCAGCTCACATGTGAACACATAAGTCTTTTCGGTGGAAGTGGTTAGTTTTTTTTATAAATTTGCTTAAGTACGGTGTTTCTGTGTCCTGGTCCATACTGTCCTGCGACACATAACAGTTGGTGTGTTACAGAAGAAGGCGCGCAGCTGAGTTAAATATACGAGAGTGGAGAGAGGAGAGAGAGTCAGGCGCAACCAAGTGGTAGAACAGGTTGAAGTCAACGGGCTGGAATAATAATGAAATTCTTATTTATTTTTGATGAGTAGTGACAGTAGTTCTCTACGTGGCAAAAAAAAAAGAAGGTAGTTAACTACTGAAACTGTTAAGATTTAGTTCAACTACCACCAAGCTACAGCAAAATGTACTTAAACTAATAGTTGAGCTACATGTAGTGGAACTACTCCCCAACACTGTGTGTGCGTGTGCGTGTGTTTCAGGAAGTGTGTGTGACCCCAGGACAATGCTCTGAAAATATGTACTGCAGGTGTTTGGTCTGCACTGTACACCTGTGTGTGTGTGTGTGTGCGCGTGCGTGTGTGTGTATGGCAGGTGTGAGTCCCACAGATAAGTTTGTGTACACTGGAGCAGGGGCCACTCCGCCCAGAGCTAAGGGTGCCAGGGTGACCCTCCCTGAGGAGCAGCCCAGCACTGAGTCTCTGCATCAGCTAGAGCAGAGAGCTAACACACAGCCTCACCTGGAGCAGAGGTACCATACACACTACTCATTACACACTTTACACTTCGCACTACACGCTACACACTACACTACACACCCAGACTACTAACACTACACACTTCACTAACACACGCGGAGACAAGACCACTTACACAAGCACAAGCACAAGCCAGTCCCCACTGACCATTCAACTTACACTCATTTCTTCTTCTTGATTATTCACGTTCCTCCCATTTCAGACGGGGCAGTAAATGGGAGACCAAGGCCCCGATTGTCAGGTGACTAGACTCTCCTTTATTCAACCGCATTTCAGACATTACCTAAATAAGAAACTCATTGTAAGGCTGTAGTGAGATGTTTACCCACTAGGTGGCAGCAAACTCATTGTTATGACGCGTTAGCTGCCTGTATAACAATACTAATGTTGTTGTTGGATATTACCCCAATGTGTCAGTGGTATCTGATGTGTAGGCTACTGTGTGTACTATCTGTATGGTACAGGGTGGCACTGCCAGAGATGCAACAGACCAGAGAGAGTTGCAAGCGCTCTGCCATCTTATGTCAGAGGGCAGTGAAACAAATGGACGCTCTCGTTCGTTACGATCTTCATCTTTGATGAAAATTGCTCTGTTTTTACGGCCACGACATCATATCCCAGAGTCTACCTTTAAGGCTACTGTTGCCAGTGTGGCCGTTGCTCCATGGTATCTTATGTGTGTATATACTGTACAGTATCTCTCTTATATATATATATTTAATGTAATGCATTGTAAGACGCTTTTATCCAAAGCGACTTACATTGCAGTGAGTGCATACATTTTTCAGTATATATGGTCCCAGCAGGAATCGAACCCACAACCTAAGAGTTGTTAGCGCCATGCTGTACCAAACTGAGCCACAGAGAAACACACTCTCTCTGTCTCTCTGTCTCTCTCTCTGTCTCTCTCTCTGTCTCTCTCTCTCTCTCTCTCTCTCTCTCTCTCTCTGTCTCTCTCTCTCTCCAGGAAGCCTCTGTTTAAGTACTGTTACCAGTGCGGGCGCTCGGTGGGCGTGGTCCTGATCGCGTGCAGCCGCTGTCATGAGGTGTTCTACTGCAGCAAGACCTGTAAGATGAAGGCCTGGAACGACCGGCACAAGGAGGAGTGCGTACGCGTGGCAGGTCGGAAGGACAGCCTCGCCCCCCGACTCACCACCAAGCCCCTCCTAGCACAGGCCAGAAAGAACTAAACCTGACCACACACCCTCCCCCCTCACACAGACTCACCCCCGAGCCCCCCTGTAGCACAGAGCAGAAAGTTCAACTAAACTTTGTCACACCCCTATGTGTCATTTGTTAAATTCATATCCACCATAAGACGCTTCCGTACAATGACTCATATTGATCCTAAACATCAGCCACGACCAAAGTGTCAAGTTGTCCAACAGTTTGATTAAACCAGAGTGCGTTCCTGTCTTGACGATAGAACCCTTGTAAGATTGAGAGTGTTGATTAGATGGTATTACAAATACCCCATGGTTACAGTATCTAAATAGAAATACTGTTTCACCTGTTTGACGTAATCTAGTTTAAGCGTATCTAGTTAAAATCAAGTTTTGTTGTTAATTACTTGCTGTACACACACTCACCCAGAGACGTACGTTTTCAATGCCTTTACCAGCTACTACCACTAGATGGCACTCTCACTGCACTGAACACACTCAGTTTAACATGGCGTTATATAGGCATTCTGCATGTCTGCAAAAGGTGTCCACACGCATGTTTAGAGTAGAATAAGACCAGGTGGGGCTGGTGGCTCATACAGCGTGTCCTGTGTGGGTTCCTTACAGGGGTCAACTACAGTGAACAGACTCCGGGTCAGGAGAAGAAAGGAGAGAGCACAGCCATGTCCAGGAGTAAGGTCAAGCATGGAGTAACACAGAATATAACAGGGATATAACAGGGACCAGCACCAGACAGCAGGAGGAGGGGGTCTATCTTTGATTTGGTGTCTGTGTGTCATTAAATTAGATGAGGTTAGATTAGATTATACATTATTGTGAATAAGAATAAGTGTGAATTATATATTAATGCATATGTACAATATACAGGATTAATGGGAAGGTATAATAGTGTATGTAACCATTTAGACCGGATAAAAAGACCCTATCTACTTAGCTTACTTTACCTTAGTACCTTAGTGGCCTGTATGAAAGGTGTGCATCAGAGGATAAGTAGACCAGGGGAGGCTGGTGGAGGTAGAAATCGGAGGTTGGGCTCATTGTAATGCATGGAATGGCATCAGGAATGGTATCAAACACATGTGTCCTCACATGCGTTCCACACGTGTTTGATACCGTTCCTCATTCCATTCCATGAATCACAATGAGCCTGTCCTCCGATTACTACCTCTTCCAGCCTCTACTGAGGTAGACTGTGGGTAGGCAGCCCCATTCCCAGGCTGTATTATAATACTGTCTCCCCCCTGGCCTACCTGCCTGTCTGTACCTAAAGTAATCTGGGCCTAAAGTACCTGAAGTAAACCAGGCTAGTAGGTAGACTATGGAAGACTATGTGCCTACCTGCCTACCTGTCTGCAGGAATCTCCATGAAGATCACCAATGCGTCTCTGATAGAGCAGATGAAGGTGCACCTGAAGCTAGAGAGGATCGAGGAGAAGCTGAGCCGAGATATGAAGCCCGGTAGGAGAGTAGGACATGTACTGTAGGACAGTAGACCTGGAGGTGCACTTGGTTTAGCCAGCTGGTTGAGTGAGAGGTGCAGTTGTGGATCTGTACAAGTGCCAGGAAAGCTAAATGAAGCAGACCGTAGCTGTGTTCCCTGGGGTCAAAGTCTGAGAGGAAGTAGAGTAGCTCAGAGTGCTCCAGGGAGGACAGAGAGACAGCTCTATGATGTGATATGTATGAATAATATACAGTAGGCTTCAGTATGGCACTGAGTGCCTCGTAAGGAAGTATAAATAGAATGTAGAGTATAAATAGAATGTAATAGTAAATAGAATGAGTAGAACAGACATAGTCCCTCAGAACCAAGACTACTTGGCTAGTACAACCAAAAGATGGCTGACATGGAATTGTAATACGTCATTGCCATGGTAATCATTATCACTGCATGTGTAGAACACAGAATGAAGGCAGTATAATGTGACTTCAGTTCTTATACCCCATGTAATTTAATGTCCAATTTTCTTACATTGTAAATGTGTTTTTTTTCCCCAACAAAAACTAAGCTAAGTAATTTGACTGTAACTTCCAAATGGTACACCAAAACATGGCTGCCAGTACACCCATCATGGAATATTGATTCTGTTTTTATGGTAGGAGATGTGGTACTAAACATGGCTGTGTCTGTGTGTGTCTGTGTCTGTGTCTGTGTGTGTCTTTGTCTGTGTGTGTCTGTGTCTGTGTGTGTCTTTGTCTGTGTGTGTCTGTGTCTGTGTGTGTCTGTGTGTGTCCGTATCAGTAGGTAAAGCCATAAAGTCCAAGAGCGGTGATGTAGGCGGAGCTTCAGAGCACGGACGGGGCCACTCTGGAGCCGGGGCCAAACCGGGGCATGGCCAGTTCAGCCTGGCACAGAAGGTCTCTGAGAGCCACCTCTACCTGAAGGAGAACTACAGCTTCGTCTGACTCTGACTGTTCCTGGTACTGATAGAGACACTGGCTTGGTTATTAAAGCACTTTGGGAATATTTATCTACAAACCTGTCTGTGAAGTATGCTGATTTGATTGGATATCATGATGTGTGTGTGTGTGTGTGTGTGTGTGTGTGTGTGTGTGTGTGTGTATGTGTGTGTGTGTCTGTGTCTGTGTCGTAGAGAGGAGGGGTAGGGGTTATCTGGTTACTGGTGAAATGTCAAATACGACATTTATCTTTAAATGTCACCACTTGTATAATAGCTGACACAAGGAAACAGTGGGAAAACCAACCAACCAAAAAAACCTCTGCAGGGAATTAGATTAAACAAAAGAGACATAAAAAACCAAACATGCCGGCACATGTTCAGATTGGCACATTGTAATAATGCCCAGATTCAGACAGAGCTCTGAGCTGTATGGCTCTGTGTATTTGAATGCTAGAACAATCAAGCCCTTAGTTCGAACCCACCTGATTTACATCCATACATTCTTTCACACACTCTTTCACACCCTGACACACACACACACACACACACTCTCACACTCTCTGTCTCTCACACTCACTCACTCACACACACACACACACATACTGTACATAACACACACGCACACTCACACACACACACATACACACACACACATACTGTACATAACACAAACACACACACACACACACACTTTTATGGTAATCAGTCACCCTGTATCCGTTTCCCAATCAATCAGCACTTTACCATGGTGCTTCTGTCCCATTGATTTTTCCATGTGCTGATTCGCTGTGTGATGAGTAGAGAGGCTGCTCATTGATTGATCAGCGCTCGCTCCCTGCCAGGGCAGAACGGTCCGGTGTTGGCTTAGAACCAGGGTTTAAATGAAGAGCTTAGAACCAGGGTTTAAATGAAGATTTTAGAACCAGGGTTTAAATGAAGAGTTTAGAACCAGGGTTTAAATGAAGAGTTTAGGACCAGCAGCCAACAGAGCAGGGGAAGTCAGGGGGAACATCCTTCCGGGACGGGAACGCATTGTAACGCATGGAACGTAATAGGGTATGGTATCAAACACACGTTTGAGCCCATCCTCCGATTTCTACCTCCACCAGCCTAGGGGAAGGCTTCCATGTCACCTCACACGCACACACTTTCATTGTGTAGCAAGATCTTCTATTATAACATCCACATACTGTCATGTCTTATTTACCTCACCCCAACGTTTCATCCAATCACTGACAAGTGATACACAACATTCCACTACAACAACCATCTTTATTCTCTGCTAAGACAAACTGTAACTGAACACACACACACACACAGGCTCTCCCCCTGCGTGTGCCTACCAACCAGCTCCAACAACAACATCACTGTGCTCCACAACGTTGGAACAACGTCTGGGCAACGCTTGGACAACGTTGGGCGTTTTGGTCAAGGCATCCCCACAGTCCAGACAGAGCCTGGGTCAGCTCAGGTGATGGGGTGGGGAAGGTTCAGACCCCCGGCCCCCGCTGCTTGGCTCCATGACCATAGATGACATTATATTACAAGAAGTAGGAAATATATACAAAAAAAGGTGCCCCTCTCTTCTCTCTTGTTTTGAAGGTAGCTAAGACAGATCTTCAGAGTCAGTGAGCCCTGTAGAACAATACTAACCAACCTCAAAAATGTGTGTGTGTGTGTGTGCGTGTGTGTGTGTGTGTGTGTGTGTGTGCGTCAGCGTGTGTGTGTGTGCGTGCATGCGTGTGCGTGTGTATCATGGTATCGGCTGCCCATAGAATACTTGCTGAGTTGTGCATCACCTGACTGTTATAAGAGAAGTAGCCATACGATTGACCAGATGGAGAAATGAATGAACATCAGAGGCACATAGAGGTGTATGGGCCTACACTGAGAGAGGCTGCTCTCTCTAGGTCTTCTCTGGCAGACAGGGGGTCGGCCTCTACTGTTATACTGCACCCAGGGGAGGCTGGCGGAGGTAGAAATCGGAAGACGGGCTCATTGTAACGCACGGAACGGAATGAGGAAATGTGTTTGACACCATTTGATACCGTGTGTTTGATACCTCATTCCTCATTCCATTCCATGCATTACAATGAGCCCGTCCTCCGATTCCTACCTCCGCCAGCCTCCACTGGCTTATACTGTTATAATGTACCGTAAGCCTTCTCACTGTACTGTACATGCAATCTTCCACGTGAAGTCGTTCAATAATGTTGTGATTATGTGCTATAGTTGTCAGAGTATATCGAAACTGTAAAGAAACCATTCCTTTGAGTTAAACAGATCCAATATTCCTTGAGATGGAAAACAAATGCTTGGGCGTAGCATACTGCAGACAGATATGCACCAAACTAGATCTCTCAGTGTTCACAGTGTTCCAACCATAGAACCATACAATTCATTCATTCATTCGTTCTAATTCTAGTTCTATGGTTCCCACAACATCACTGTGAAGGTATTGGCATTTTTAGAACATTGCAACAAGGTTTGCGTTTTACGTTAACGTTATATCAGAATGGTATTGTCAAGAAGAGTTTTCGTGCCATCCAAAATGGCGTCTAGCATGTATGTGCGTCGTCCATCCATCTTCCCCATTCAAGCATAGAACGAGAACAATCAAAATAAGCCAAAGGCCAGCTCTACTTGTCATTTAAACAAAACTTACAAAAAACAAGGAATATGAATTTTCTTCTTGTCTCTGACATCCAAAATAAAAGATAGTCAATTCATTCGTTCATTCATTCATTCATTCATTGACAGTCCCTTCCTTTTTTTTTGGCAAAGTCACCCTCCCATCCCACCCCCTTCTTCTTTTTTAACCCCCGCCTCAGTCTCACTCCAAAACACAGTCTGATTGGAGGCCGAGCCCGTTCATTACCGCCTGAGGAGCGGTGTGACCAATGGGAGCAGCAGGAGGAGGACGCAGGGGCGGGTCTGGCTTCCTGATGCTTTGACCTTCTTGTTCTCTGGTGGGTAGGCGTATCTGGGGCGGTCCGTCTTAGAACCAATCACACGAGGCCCGCTACGGGCACAGGAGTCACCCATGCACATTCCACTTCCCGATCCGCTGACGTCATCACCTGGGGACGGGAGAGAGGAGAGAGGAAGTGAGGAACATGAGGAATAAGGAAATGAATGAGATCAAGCTGATGGCTGATGCTTTTTTCATGCTGTGAATTTGGGGTCCCGAGACAAAAAAGTTTGGGAACCTCTGTCCTAGACCCTCTACATAACCTCTGACCCCCATTAACCCAGTGACCTCACACACTCTGGTGCCTCTATCACTCACAACACCAGTTGAGGCTAGTGGAGGTAGACATCAGAGGACCGACTCATTGTAATGCATGGAATGGAATGAGGAATGGATTCCATGCATTACAATGAGCCCGTCCTCCGATTTCTACCTCCACCAGCCTCCCCTTGTACGACACATATTCATCCCGCCCTCTCTCCCTTGCTCACTGGCGTCCTGGAAGTCCACGTCATTGCCGTTGAGGGCGTTCCTCAGTCGGTTGGTCATGATCTTCAGCTGCATGATCTGTTGGCGTATAGTCATGTCTGGCTTGGTGATGTCAATGTCCACCTCGGGGTTGTTGATCTGGCTGGCCAGGCCGTCACCCATCACCTCTGGGAGATACCTGAGGTAGACAGAGAGAGAGAGAGAGAGAGAGAGAGAGAGAGAGAGAGAGAGAGAGAGAAAGAGAGAGAGGTTTAGAACTGCTATCAACACTTCACTACCTTGAGTAACCATTACCTGAGGTAGGGTACCTGAGACAGACAGACACAGAGAGAGGGTGGTCACTGCTGACCACACAATCAACATTCACTACTGTACATCCAATAACTATCAACCTCCCATAGTCTCCCTTAGAATCCCCTAGAATCCCCTAGTCTCCCATGGTCTCCCATAGTCTCTCCTAGTCTCCCCTAGTCTCCCCTCATCTCCCCTAACCTCCCCTAGTCTCCCCTAGCCTCCCCTAGCCTCCCCTAGCGTCCCCATGTCTCCCCTAACCTCCCCTAGCCTCCCCTAGCCTCCCCTAGCCTCCCCTAACCTCCCCTAGTCTCCCCTAGCCTCCCCTAGCCTCCCCTAACCTCCCCTAGTCTCCCCTAGTCTCCCCTAACCTCCCCTAGTCTCCCCTAGTCTCCCCTAGTCTCCCCTAGTCTCAATCAATCACTTTATTGTCCCAGTAGGGAAATTCATTGTGCACTCAGGGGTTTACTGAATACACCAACCGTATATAGTAAAGCCATTAAATACTGTACTGTGCTGTATACACACACATACACAAATCCCCTGTTGCCCATTCATTCAACCCAGCCAGCAAGCTTATGGAAACAGATCGATCGTAGAAATATACGGTTAGCCTTGTTCAATTTAAGAGTTTTTGTTGCAAATGTATTTTCCTTCAGGAGATCACGAAAGTAACTATTGATTTTGTCAGTTGTCATTTCTTCAACCAATTATTTCAGTGTCTGGATCCATCTTCCCCTCCTCTCTCCTACTCTTTTCTCTCACTCTCTTTTATATCTTTCTTTGGGCTCTCTGAGCCGTTTCCACCACTGGATTCAATAGCTGTGGTCACAGTATTGGGATGGAAAACCACACGCGCACACACACGCGCACACACACACAAGCACACACACACACACACACACACACACACACACACACGCGCACACACACACACACGCACGCACACACACACACACACACGCACGCACACACACACACACACACACACACACACACACACACACACAGACACACACATGCACCGTTACTCACACGAAAACACACACACAGACTGCATACAGTTAGCCAGAGGAGCTACATTTGATACCTGTTCAAATCTGTAAATCACTCATATCAGTTTCTGCTTACGGCCGGGCGAACAGCACACCCAGCTAAACATGCATTATTAATGACCCATTGCTTACCAAATGCATTTTTATGACATGACCCGTCATATATTTCAATACTTCAGCAGAACATACACACACACACACACACACACACACACATGCACACACAGACACACACAAGCATCCACGCACGCGCACACACACACCCACACCCACACACACACACACACACAGACACAGACACACACACACACACACACACACATTTTAAATCATCGGCCAATGCTGCTGGAAACGTTCTTACACACACCCACGTAGCCACAAATACATTTATATTTTATGACGTAGTCTGTCACATAACTCAGAGTCAACGGCTCACAGTAAATCAGATTGTCCAATCTCTATCCAATAAGAGAAGTTGTGGCACGGCAGAAATGGAGGTAAACTGCTCAATAATCAATTCACTGTAATAGCATGAAAGAGGGCTGGGGGGAGGGGAAGGGAGGGGGTGGGAGGGGGGGAGGGGAGGGGAGGGGAGTGGGAGGGGGAGGGAGAAGGGAAGGGAGGGGAGGGGAGGGGAGGGGAGTGGGAGGGGGAAGGGAGGGGAGGGGAGGGTAGGGGAGGGTAGGGGAGTGCAAGGGGGAGGGGAGGGGAGGGGAGTGGGAGGGAGAAGGGAGGGGAGGAGAGGGGGGGAGGAGGGGAGTGGGAGGGGGAGGGCCATTTTAGGCTTGGATCCAGAACGCTATGGGGATTCACTGGGGGGCATTAAAAGCATTATTTGTTTTATTAATCCAGATCGAAATAAGCCTGTGCTTCAATTCTGTTATCCTATTAGACTCCCTCCCTCCTTTTTTTTGTAAACAAGCTGAAAGACAATATCGTAATCAAATGTAATGGGATGATACGGCATGACATCATGGTTGGAGCACATGCTGTGATGTCATGGAGAGGTCTGGTTCAGAATTATTCTTCAGAATTCAATCTGAAAGCATGGAGGGACGTAATCTGAAAAAGAGGGAGTAGCATCCCCCTGATAACAGATGAGAACTGTTATAATATATACAGTCATGAGAAAAAATTAGGACACCCTATGAAAACCTTTGTCTTCTTCAACATATTCAAACATATGGACATTTGATATTCATTTGAACAATATTGAAAAATTGAGGTAATATAACTAAACAAATACAACTGAAACAAATTATTTAAAAAATGATTGGTAAAATGTAATTAATAGAAATGCAATCTTCTTGTGAGGAAAAAGTTAGGACACCCCCACATTTAGTTCCACTTAAAATGCCTAAAATTATAATAAAGAGCACCACATCAGGTGCAAATGATTAGAACAGCGTTACAGAGGATTTTGGAGGAGCCTGTCCTATTTAAACCTCAGATATTTAGTTTGGTTTGCTCTTGATTGTTGAAGTGAGTTGCATCACCATGGCGAGATCAAAAGAGCTCTCTGAGGCCTTCAGAAGAAAAATTGTAGATGCATATGAGTCTGGGAAGGGATATAAAAAGATCTCCAAACTATTCGAAATTGGCCATTCCACTGTCCGGAAAATAATTTACAAGTGGAGAACATTTAAAACCACCACCAACATGGCCAGGTCAGGCCGCCCAAGCAAGTTCAGCATAAGAGCTGACCGAAAGATGCTTAAAGAAGTCTCCAACAATCCCAGAATGTCATCACGAGACCTACAGGTATCTCTTGCCACAATTGATGTCAAAGTACATGCATCCACCATAAGAAAGAGACTGAACAAGTTTGCATTACATGGGAGGTGTGCAAGGAGGAAACCCCTGCTGTCAAAAAAAACCATCAGGGCAAGACTAAAGTTTGCCAGAGAACACCTAGAGAAAGACCAGAACTTCTGGAACAATGTGCTTTGGACAGATGAATCCAAAGTTGAACTATTTGGGCACAGTAAGAGTAAACATGTTTGGCGCAAAACCAAGACAGCATTTGAGAACAAGAACCTCATACCAACTGTGAAGCATGGGGGTGGAAATGTCATGGTTTGGGGCTGCTTTTCTGCAGCAGGGCCTGGTCAGCTCACCATCATAGAATCCACTATGAATTTTGTATTGTATCAGAGGGTGCTTGAGGAAAATGTGAGACCATCTGTTCGACAGTTGAAGCTGAAGCAGATGTGGACCATGCAACATGACAATGACCCAAAACATTCCAGTAAATCTACCAAGGAATGGCTCAAGAAAAATAAATTGAGAGTTCTGGAATGGTCAAGTCAAAGCCCGGATCTTAATCTTATTGAGATGCTGTGGATTGATTTGAAACTGGCTGTGCATGCAAGACACCCCTCGAACATCACACAGCTGAAAGAATTCTGCAAGGAGGAGTGGGAAAAACTTTCTCCCAATTGATGTCAGAGACCTGTAGACAGTTATAAGAAATGTCTAATTGAGGTTATTTCAGCCAAGGGGGGCAATACTAGCTATTAGGGCATAGGGTGTCCTAACTTTTTCCTCAGTAGGAATTGGCATTATTGTTAATTTTTCGTTAAATAAATGATTACAAAGTTACATTTTCATAGTTTTTTGTTCAATTACATCCCCTTTATCTATAGACATTGTTAGAAAG
>NC_139660.1:19688404-19690904 GCF_951799395.1 Argentina silus | reverse complement strand
GAGGTAGAAATCCGCTCCGTGTATTATAATGAGCCCGTCCTCTGATTTCTACCTCCACCAGCCTCCTCTGTGGCTCACTGGTACGTGCAGCTGCAGCCCATTGTGCCCACACACGGAGGGTAGATTGGATGTTACACGACAGTAATGACTCCATTTACGCTCCGCATTCCATCAATTCATCTGATCTGATCCATCATTTATATGGGTTTTGTTGAGCAAATAGCTGGGACCCGAGCCAGGGTTTTTACATGAAAGGACCTACCACACACACACACACACACACACACACACACACACACACACACACACACACACACACACACACACACACACACACACACACACAAACACACACACACACACACAGAACACACAGAAACACACGCACACACACACACACACACAGAACACACACACACTCACACAGAACACACAGAAACACACGCACGCACACACACACACACACACACACACACACACAAACACACACAAAAACGCACACACACACACACAAACACACACAGAAACGCACACTCACACACACACACACACACACACACATACACACACACACCCAGTCCAATTACTCCATGCCTACAGTCAGTGTAATCTGGGAGTGGTTTCTGAAAGCTGTATATTTTTACAGCCACCTTGGCTCAGGAGAGAGGATACAGTGACGGTGTCCATTTTGGAAAGTGTGACTTCATTACCAGGATGCAATGTCCTGTGTCTGAGGGTGGAGGAGGGTGGGGGTGGAGGGTGGGGGGGGTTGGGGGTTAAAGGGGAAACACCTCACCAAGGCAGGGAGGCCTCCTCCCCCCCCCCCCCCTGTAGAGGGTAACACCACCGAACACGGCTAAGGTGATACTTCTCCTCACAGAGGCGTTGACAAGGTACGACGCCAGAGCAGAGTCTGTAAAAGGTCGCCAGACAGACACGCCCGGCCATCGGACCTTAACACCAGCCGTTTCTGAACCATGGGCAGTGCAGCAGTCCGTGCACACACACACACACGTACACACACACACACACACACACACACACACACGTACACACACCGATACACAGACACACAGGCTCACCCACATTTGCAACCACGCATGAACAGTGCACACACACACACACACACACACACACACACACACACACACACACACACACACCTCTGAGCCTTCATAGGTAACTAAGATAGATATGTGTACATGCACGAACACACACACAAACACAGATACACAGACACACAGGCTCACACACATTTTGCAACCACGCATGCACAGTGCACACACACACACACACACACACACACACACACACACACACACACACACACACACAAACCTCTGAGCCTTCATAGGTAACTAAGACAGATATATGCAGGAGGGCCTGACCGTGACCATTGACCTGGTTTTCTACCTAAGTGCTAGTCTGGGGAACACACAGACAATATCTACACACACACACACACACACACACACACACACACACACACACCGAAGCCTTTGCCAAAGACTGTAGGGAACACACACACACACCCACACACACACACACAAAAACACACACAAAAACACACACAAAAACACACACACACACACACGCCTTGAGGCTTCAGCATAAACTCAGTTCCTCACACATCCCCAGGGCAGTAATACATTTACATGCCTGTCCCCAGGGGGGGCCTCTCTGATAGGGTTTGATGCTGCAGGCAACCATACTGGGGGAGAAGATAAATAAATAAATGGTAGCATGTTGAAAATAAGGTAAAAATATGATGTGTGTCCCGCAGGCTGAGGGAGAACCGTGTTGGCTGTTCTAATTGTTGTCAGAGCGCATCACTGTTTCTTCTTATCCAACTATTCTACATTGTACTTCTGCTGTAAGTCGACTGCATCAGCGAACACGCTCCAGAAACTAAACACACCAACCACAAAAACATTGACATGGTGAATGTCACGGACAGCATACTTGAGGTAATCTACCACCTGGTTGGCCTACGGGTCACACCCTGCCCGTCGTTCCCGCTCCCGTTCATGGTAACCAGAACAAGCAACATTCCTTCTCCTCTCTCCATCGTTTTCCCTCAAAGGCTTCTGCCTGTCCCTCAGGCTACCACCAAATACCTCAGCAGGCTGGGACAGGTGCGCTCCCACCACCCACCCACCCTCCTTGTTTACCACAGGAAAACGCCATGGAAAACTCTGTCCTCCCTCCTCTGACGATGAGAATGCGATGATGAATATTTGATGTCAGTAAGACGTGATTTACAGTAACGTGGCTGAGTGCATATTGCCGTATCCAGGCGATATTTACAGACAGTACAGTCCGCTCCGGAATCAAACCCACACGCTACACTACGGTAAGCCAACTGGGTCACACAGGACTAGGAATGGGATGAATACTTGATGCAAGTTTCACACGGTACAGAACATACTGCACCCATCCAGACCGCTCACGGCGAGGGAAATTAAAGTATGGAAACTTCTCAGTCAGGATGAATGTTATA
>NC_139660.1:19680904-19683404 GCF_951799395.1 Argentina silus | reverse complement strand
TCAAGGCCAGAACGTTTCACCTGATGGCACTTGTCCTGCTCTCTGTCGTGAACATACCTCTATTACCGCTACTTCACCCACCTGAGCGCAGGCGAGATGTGGTTGTTTTTTTTGTACAGTTACCGCCGACACAAATTGCCAACACGCCTGCATTTGAACATGGGACTGTTTTGAGCCGGCTGAAAATAGGGCCCTTAGTCACAGTAAAATGGGCCTTTACAGCCCTCTCTAGCACCACAATGAGGCTATTTCCACTCCACCTGTGGATATGGCCGCTTATTGGGTGCTTATGACACTGATAAAAGGGAGGCTGGTGGAGGGAGACATCGGAGGACGGCTCATTGTAATGCATGGAACGGAATGAGGAATTCCTTATTCCATTCCATGCATTACAAAGAGCCCGTTTTCTCAATTTCTACCTCCACCAGCCTCCCCTGCCTGATGCACCCTGTGTATCAGTTGATAGGCCTTCATCAGGAGTTGACTGCACATGACAAGAAACCATCATAAAGACCTTCATCACCACATAACCATCCTGGCTCCATGGGTAAAGCTGCCCCACACCACAGATCTAGGATCAGCTTTCCCTGCCCAAATGCTATCCCATAATTACCATAGAGGGGAACATGTTCAAATGTACTTCACGCAAAAAATAATTTTCCAGTATATCACTTATCTGTCCACCATCGGTATTGTGCGAATAGAACATTATTATATGAATAAAAGCCTCATAGATATCCTCATGACAAACTGCAGACACCCGATATTTACTTCCTGGAATAGAGATTTGATGATGAGTGATCAAATCACTAATCCAGGAAGTAAATATATGTTTGTCATTTGGATGTCTATGAGGCTTAATGCACAACATAATGATATTTTAGGACCATACTTATGGTGGACTGATGAGTAACATACTTGAACATGTTTTTTTGAGTGAAGTGCTCCTTTAACCTGACCTATGACTGCACCTACAGCTCAGTACATCACGCAATTCAACAATCCAGATCATCATTCACCAACGAGCCTTAGCCCTAACAGCCTAACTGTGCCCTAACAGCCTAACTGTGCCCTAACGGCCTAACTGTGCCCTAACGGCCTAACTGTCTTCCCTTCTGCTCCACCACCAATTATCATACTCATACATACTCATACATCATCATATCAAACGTACTCATACACATACATCTCACATCTTCCTGCAAATCATATAGTGTTGCATTATCCCTTTATAAAATGTGTTATAGAAATAAAGATATAGCGTCTGAAATAAAGCATCTACTACATATTCTAACAGAACCATCAGGTCTTGAAACATTTGTCAGCCATTTGCTACCACCTCTTCAATCCAACCACAGAGAATAGCATGTGTATCTAATACTGAGTCCTTCTAAAGCACACAGACACAACGGTGAGTCATGTGGCTTCATTCATAAAACTGATTAACTACCACTGAACCAATCTAGAGAGCCACATCAAAATCACAGCAGATGAGCCTGTTTTAACCTCATTTGGAGGACAGATGGGTCGCATTGTCTTCAGAGGAGGAGGAAGAGGAGGAAGAAGAGGAGGAGGAGCAGGAGGAGGAGGAGGAAGAAGAATAGACAAGGGACTAAGAATAGGATCTATAATACTGCTGAGGATGGAGAGATGAAGAGAGATGAAGAGAGAGAGAGAGAGAGAGAGAGAGAGAGGTAGTAGAGGAGGCAACACACAGAGATCAGACGAAGGAACAAAGGGGTGCGGAGGAATGGAAAAGATAAAGAGAGGGGGAGACAGGGAGGAGGAGCGGAAGAGAGGGTCGTAACAAGAAAGAGCAAGACAGGGGAAGAGAGGAGGAGAGGAGGAGATAGGGATCGGATCAAAGATGGAGAGAGAATTATGGGAGAGGAAGGGTGGAAAGAAAAGAGAGGGAGAGAGGGGCAACAAGAAAGACCAAAAGAGGGGAGAGGGAGAGAGGAGGAGACAGGGATGGGATGGGAGAGAGAGGGGAGTGGAAGTAGAAGAGAGGGAGAGAGGGGGAGAGAGAGAGAGAGACAGAGAGAGAGAGAGAGAGAGAGAGAGAGAGAGAGAGAGTGCAAAGGCTGTCAAGGAGAGATGGACAGTCATTCCTGCGTCCAGCTACCTCTAAAATCTAGAGCAGCGTCCTCCCACCAGGGAAGACTTCAAACATCATGAAACATTTACAGCCCAAAGGCTTTTAAGAAGCCTGCCCTGCCCTGAGCCCCTACCAAAAAAAAAAAAACACACACGCACACACACACACGCATGCATTGCTCAGACACAGACACACGCCCACACACACTCTCAGACAGATAGACAGACGCACACACCTATACACACCCTCACACACACCGAGCCAAAAACAGCAACCAATTCAAGTCAAAAACAGCACTGCCCAAACCAACAATAATCCCATCTCCCCACAGTTAGCATAGTAGCAGTAGCAGTAGCAGTAGCAGTAGCAGTAGCAGTAGCAACTCTCACTGTTGTTAACGAC
>NC_139660.1:19673404-19678404 GCF_951799395.1 Argentina silus | reverse complement strand
GCACAATAAATGCAAGATCTAAATTGTGATGCCATGGTGACTAGATAGCAGAGCATTAGACAAATTTCTGTTGTAACAAATGGACAAAAGAGTAGACCTACAATTCTATTTCATTCTACTCTATATCTATGTTATTCTATCGCAATGATAAATGCTAACAAAGAACAGGTTGCTGCGCTATTATTCTATTCTGTTGATTTCTATTCTATTCTACACGACAAAGAGTACAACACAAAAAAAAGTTACATTTGAAGATGTAGCCTAGATAAAATGCGCCGTAAACCTTACCAGATATTTCTGTCTGTGGCACCCCGCTCAGGGTGAAGCCTTTCCCGGTGTAGAACTGCCGGACATCCGAGCAGCTCCGGGCTTTGCTGCTCGTGTTGTCCGCTGACAGCGGGACAGCAGATAGAACAATTAAAAAGAGAACCTGCAGGAAATCCATATTGATAAGCACACGGCAATGTGTAGATCCCAAGATAACGAGTCGAGAGAGATAACGGAGAAGTCCTACAGAGCCGCGTATGGCATCAAACCGGTGGATAAGGCTTTCCTTGGAGGTGTTGCTAGCGGTGACACCGGGGATCCAGCTGCCAACTCCAGCTGAACAGACACTCAGCGCTCCGCTTCTCAGTCAGCGCTGTGACGATGTAGCCGACTAGAGCTGGACCACGCTGAAACTGTCAAACAATGGGCAGGCTGCTGAAATATGAAATGATTAATTCACCGAATATTTGTTTGGTCTATTATAGAAATGGACATCGACTCCACATCAGCCAACCATCTGAATAAAACGTAAAAAAATAAAGAAAAGCTCCGCTATTGTCCCTGAACATTCAAAACGATAGTCCGCCCGGTGTTAACGTGAATGGGAGTGAGCAGGTGAACTCCTCTTGATCAGATAACGGTTATGGGTTGTCGAGAAACAGCTCGCAAGCCGGTAGCCGGTAGGTATGGAGTGGCGGCGGGGCAGTCCGCCTGCTTATACTGCGAGGTGGTGTTTGGTCCTGCCCCGCAGTGGGGAGGGGAGGATAGCGCCACCTGCTGGCGAGTGTGCATCTGCAGGTACCGAATGCCCCTTTCCATACAGATACATCTATTGTCAGAGCCTTTTGCTTGGCTATGAGTACAATATACACATGAAAACCTTGAAGATTTAGCGGTATTTAGAGGCAGTTTATACTTCCAATGTCGAGGGTGTGAGCGGAGGGGATTGTGGAACATTATTTATTTGCTGGATGATTGCCATAACAGGAATCTATGTCCATTTGTGAGAATGTTCCTGATCATTATCTTGTTGATCTACCACGATTCAGAACACCCTTAGGAGTCCGTGCGCAATCACTTCACTGTTGCTTTGTGCCAGGGCTTAATTCACACTCTGCGCATGCTGTCACACTCACTTTCGTGTGCCACACTCACACTTTCCTAATCTGATCGTCAGCAGTATCTTTCTGCATGGCGCAGAGGTGGCACGCATGTTCGAGATGTGGAAGAATTACCCATCTCAGCGGGTGTGGTCGCTAATCTGTGGGACTGTGGAAAGAGCCTGGTTACACAGTGATGATGTTGTAATTACCTGGACAGTCTTTCACTAACCACAGACACAGTAATCTCTGGAACACCAGGCACACAGCCTGCCAGGCCAGGGACTATGGTGGGGATTTAGGCATGCCCTCAATCAGGATTTGTGTGTGTGTGTGTGTGTGTGTGTGTGTGTGTGTGTGTGTGTGTGTGTGTGTGTGTGTGTGTGTGTGTGTGTGTGTGTGTGTGGTTGTGGGTGCGTGCGTGCGTGCGTGCGTGCGTGCGTGCGTGCGTGTGTGTCAAAGAGAGACAGTGAAATCGAGAACGAGAGAGGCCTGGTATGCAGTATATCTGGCATGAAAATCTCTTGGAAGTGTTCTCTCTGCATCTATGCATAATATCAAAAGAGCAAAACCTGCTTTATGCTTTGCCTATACACCTGGCTGTTCATCTAATATTGGTACAGGATCCTGCCTGTACTGTTCTAATTTGTGTGTGTGTGTGTGTGTGTGTGTGTGTGTGTGTGTGTGTGTCTGTGTGTGTGTGTGTGTGTGTGTGTGTGTGTGTGTGTGTCTGTGTGTGTGTGTGTGTGTGTGTGTGTGTGTGTGTGTGTGTGTGTGTGTGTGTCTGTGCGTGTGTGTGTGTGTGTAGGAGTGTTTTTCGGCGAAGTTCTATTCATGCAGTCAGTCAAATCAAGAAACGTGTCTTGAGCAAACCCACCAAACCACTCAGCGCGGCCGTGCCAGTTCTACTGAAACTCAACAGTGAAATGAAGACAGTTTTGACCCACTTCTTGCCCAGAACACATTGTTCTATCTACTACCCCCTCAGTTTGGGTCTTGTGGTCTACCAACTATACTCACATGTGTGTCTCAGCTCGCACAAACATTTTCCGTTAACAGTTATTCTTATTTCTGTGAACAGTCATTATCCATTTTCATAGCAACAGGATATTGTAGGTGACGATACGGAGCTGTCTGTAATGAAAAGTGCCATTCTAAGGCATATATTTTCTTCAAGATAAGATCAGCAGGTTTGAGCCATAACCGTTGAAGCAATGACATTAGTTATGCCTGATTGGTTTGGGAACCAGACCGGTGAGGAAAGAGAAAGAGAGAGAGAGAGAGAGAATCTGCTCTCACCTGAAAACAATATTGTGCCAACGTTAGTCACTGTTCACCAGAAAACAACAGTCAAGAGAAGGAGTTCATCTCAGGTGCCATCTTGACAGTGAGCATGTTCACTCAGATGTATCTTGGGCCTGGTGATGCTGCGGAGGTCAGTACCACAGTAGTGTACGTTGTTTCACCTGACTAACACCACCTAGACCTGGACCAATACCACCTAGACCTGGACCAATACCAATACCACCTAGACCTGGACTAATACCACCTAGACCTGGACTAATACCACCTAGACCTGGACTAATATCAATACCACCTAGACCTGGACTAATACCAATACCACCTAGACCTGGACTAATACCACCTAGACCTGGACCAATACCACATAGACCTGGACTAATACCACCTAGACCTGGATTAATATCACCTAGACCTGGACTAATACCAATACCACCTAGACCTGGACCAATACCACCTAGACCTGGACTAATACCAATACCACCTAGACCTGGACTAATACCACCTAGACCTGGACCAATACCACATAGACCTGGACTAATACCACCTAGACCTGGATTAATATCACCTAGACCTGGACCAATACCACCTAGACCTGGACTAATACCACCTAGACCTGGACTAATACCAATACCACCTAGACCTGGACTAATACCAATACCACCTAGACTTAGACTAATACCACCTTGACCTGGACTAATACCACCTAGACTTAGACTAATACCAATACCACCTTGTAAAACAGTATTACCTCACTCTCTCGCTCTCTCTGTCGTGTGTGTGTGTGTGTGTGTGTGTGTGTGTTTGTGTCTGTCTGTGTGTGGTTGGGTTTCCCTCCCATGTTCGTTTGGTATTCAGTGAAAGCTGTCTTTGTTACCCAGCAGCCTCTAGGGCAGAGGTAGCTAGCGGTTGGCTCCAGCTCTCAGGGCTTGGCACCACACGTTGCCAATCCAATCACTGTAATCCTGGGAAGGGCCAGAGGGCAATGAGCAGCAGCCACAGCAGCATACCTCCTGCCTAGACCACAGCAGCTCAGCTAAGTGGCAGCCCTACCTTGCCCTGCCCTGCTTGACTCCAAGTGCCCTCCAAGCTCTGTCTAGCTTTGCTCAGCCCAGTTGCAGCCTGTCTGCTGCCTATCCTACAGCAGCCAAGTACCAGCCCTACCCTGTCCTGCCCTGCCTTTCTTAATTAGAGCAGACAAATGGATAGACCGAGATATAGACAGAAAGACAGACAGACAAATACAGACAGACAGGGAGACATTTATTGTCCTCCAAGATAATATATGTATTTCAGAGTCCATTCCAGTGTCGCTACATCAACACTGATAGCAGCAGTGAAATGAGAGAGGACACATTGATGGTCAGGTAGACTGTTATACGTTTATTAAGATGTCAGTGAGCGTCTACAGACCAAGGATCCTCCAGTATCATAGCAGTCCTGGGGCTTTACTTAAAAAAAGTTGTTTACGCACGTTCATGGTACATTGTACATGTTCAAAACCCCAACATTTTGATGAACACCCAAGGTATGAACCTTGCAGCACTTGTGTCTGATAAAGACCTTCAAAGCAACATCATTCCATATCAACCAATCTGAACGTGGCAAATTCAGATTGACATCCTGCTGTGTAAAAGCTGAGGTGAGGTACGTTTCATTAACGTGTGTGTGTGTGTGTGTGTGTGTGTGTGTGTGTGTGTGTGTGTGTGTGTGCGTGTGTGTGTGTGTGTGTGTGTATGTGTGTGTGTGTGTGTGTGTGTGTGTGTGTGTGTGTGTGTGTGTGCGACAGCAGGTGAGCAGCAGGATGCAGTAGCATCCAACAGAGCAGTATATTGGACCTGTCACTCACTCTGTCTCCTAGACAACCAGGGTACACATGGACTGCGTCTCATTGGTCGGAAGCGGTTTCCTCTCCTCATCTCCTTTCCTCTGCCTGCGCCGGGGGAGGCTGGTGGAGGTAGAAATCAGAGGACAGGCTCACTGTAACGCATGGAACGGAATAAGGAATGGTATCAAGCATGTGTGTTTGATACCATTCCTCATTCCAATCCATGCATTACAATGAGCCCCCCGTCCTCTGATGTCTGCTTAACACCAGCCTCCCCTGGTCTGTCCTGACATTGCAGGTAGAGACCCCTAAAAGTAAACTCTATTGACAGTTAAGTCCTGGTAGACATGCTCATGTTGGCCTTCACTTGGAGAGGAGACAAGAAGAAGAAGCCACTTTAGATGTTCATTCATACAAGTCTTTATGGCATATACTATTTTTTTTCTGCAGTTATTGTTACCTTGCTAGGGTAAGTAAAACACACTTGTTTACATTGCGTTGTCATG
>NC_139660.1:19665904-19668404 GCF_951799395.1 Argentina silus | reverse complement strand
AGGACGGACAGAGGGAGGAGGAGGGGAGTAAAGGAGAGGATGGGAGAGAGAGGAGAGGAGAGGCTTGGCAAGATGGCAAGGAGAGAGACAGAAGGAAAGAGAGACAAGCATGCACAGGGATCAGAAAATGGCTGGTGTGTGTGTGCGTGTGCGTGTGTGTGTGTGTGTGTGTGTGTGTGTGTGTGTGTGTGTGTGTGTGTGTAACCTTCCAACCCTAATATCTGCCGTGTCACTCAACCAATAGGGAAAAGAGGGGAGCGGGTGGAGGGGGGGGGGGGGGGAGACTGCACAGCTGTACCACCATCCCCCATCATCCCCCCATCAATGACACTCATGAGCCAGCTTTCCACAGCAGGGCGTTTACCGTGTGTGCCAGTGCGTGCCAAGGCCAATTGCTTTTCCCCAGTCACTCCCGGCCATCAACGGTACTTACTCCAGGCCTATTCACTTCTGAAACCCCCCCCCCCCCCCCCCCACCCCTCCAACAGAGGCACTAAAACTGCTTTAGTTGGCTAGCGAACTTGGTGGGTGACAGACATGTGCCAAGGGTTCGGGTGCCAAGTTACCAGAACCTGGAGGGATTTGACATGTTGTCTCTATATAGTTTATAGTAATATAAACAAACTGGAGATCATATACAGGCTGGGACTAGAAAGCCCAACTGCGGGAATTCAAACAGGCTTGTTCACTGGAAGCACCCGGCTTTGAGCACTAGCTGGTCGCTCGTAAGCCTTGGCACGCACCGGCACCGCTGTCGAAGCGGCTAATGAGAGGAGGAGGGAGGAGAGAGGAGGAGAGACAGGAGGAGGAAGAGAGGAGGCGGGGGAAAGGAAAAGGAGGAGAGCAGAGAGGAGAGGAGAGGAAGAGAGAGGTTGGGGGTGCACCCCATATTCTCTCCCTCAATGACAGCTAGTGGGAGAGTCCCCTCAGTGCTGAAAAAATAAAAGAAAGAAAGAAATAAAGAAATAAAAACAATTCCTTCTAGCATTGTGACTGCCTGTGGCCCCCGGTCTGAGCATTGATTACTTTATCTTATGATGACTGATGGATAGACGATTCACTTACTTAAACAAATGTATTTGTTGTAAGTCGCTTTGGATAAAGGCGTCTGCTAAATGTCATAAATGTAAAATGTAAACGTACCACAGTTATAATCAAAGAAGAACCAACATCAAAGTACATTTGCATATTTGCCAGGGAAATCTGGGTAAGTGTGAATGTATGTTCTTTGTAGTGCATTATCTCACAAATCAAAGTACCTGTGATGTTCTAACTGTATTACGTCTGCGCTCATGTTCATGTGTTTTGTTGGAGTGGTATTTTTTTGATATGACAGAACTCGTACGTACATGAGAGTTTAAGTTAAGTAAATGTATGAATGTAAGTAAATGTGACACTATATTTATTAGTAGATGCATGTATTAAAAAAAAATAATGTCGAGATTACGCAGCTGGCTACATTGAGTATTTATTTCTGAATATTATGTTTGTGGAACAAATGAAAATTAAATACCGTGCTAGAAATATTCATGTAAGATAGAAATGTGATGGAAATTGCAGAACTGAGCTGTGTTTGTCAGCAGAAATGTAACCATGTGCGACCACTGAGATGAGGACGGTAACCCTTTGTATGAAGAACATGTCCACCATTTGTGGTCACGAATTATGATGATGTCGTGCTTTAAAGAACTTGGGTTGACCAATAGAAAACTGCTGTGTCTTATGACTGGTGTGTTGAAACCGCAGTGTCCCATGACTGATTCTCCTACTGAGGAAAAGTATATCTGAAACTAGTCAAGTCTGGAACTCCTCTGGCTGTCTCTCATAAGGCGGTCAGACGTTTTCTCTGTGCTCAAATAAAGAAGAAGGTTGCTTTGCTATACTCTTGACTCGGACTTGGAATCTTGGTTCAGTGTTAGAATTTACACGACAATACTTAGAATTCTAACAGAAACTTACATTTTCTTATTAAAATCATTCTTTGTCAAATCATATTTTTGGGAGTTATCTTTGCTAAGCCCCTGAGTCATATATTACAGTTTACACTGTAACAACTAACAGAAGATGTGTCTGTCTGTCTGCCTGCCTGCCTGCGTGCCTGTCTGCCTGCCTGCCTGTCTGCCTGCCTGCCTGTCTGCCTGTCTGCTTGCCTGCCTGCGTGCCTGCCTGCCTGTCTGCTTGCCTGCCTGCGTGCCTGTCTGCCTGCCTGCCTGCCTGTCTGTCTGTCTGCCTGCCTGCCTGCCTGCCTGCCTGTCTGCTTGCCTGCCTGCCTGTCAGTCTGCCTGCCTGCCTGCCTGCCTGCCTGCCTGCCTGCCTGCCTGCCTGTCTGCCTGCCTGCCTGTCTAGCCTGCCTGTCTATCTGTCTGTCAGGAGGAGAACACAGGAGGGATTCACCCTGACTATGGTGAGGTCATCATAATGACTGTTTACCTGCTGTTTGATGTGGAGCAGAAAAACCCCTCGTCTCATCATCAACCACATGGTACATACCTGACCTGTG
>NC_139660.1:19653404-19660904 GCF_951799395.1 Argentina silus | reverse complement strand
TGGGACTATTTAGAGGTCGTCGACCATTTGCTCTAGTTTAGCTTTCTCTTTGTTGTCTTGTCCTTGAAAATACCCCCCCCCCCCTTCCCCTCTCCCCCCTCCCAAGGGGACAGTGGACCACCTGGTATCCATGGCAACACAGATTGTCCCCCCCCCCCCCCGGAACGCTCAGATCATTCCTCTCCCTGAGCATTGCATTGTGGGTATTTCTACAGGACAGAGTGGAAGCGTTCCATTTCTCAGAGGAAAGCTGTAATGACATTAGCATTATTGACAGAGACCAGGGTGGATCTGTCTCCACGACGACGGGATGGAGGGAGGGAGGGAGGGAGGGAGGGAGGGGCTCTGTTTGTTTGAGGTGGGAAAAATCAATTTTAGAATCCTAAAAGATTCCAGAACTGGAGAGAAAGATTACATCGTCCCCCTCCCTAGAGGATGACCCTCGGTTAGCAGGGACTCTCCCTGGCCACAGATCATTCTAGAAGAGGGAGACAACATTCCTCTGATATTGAGAAACACATCAGGGAGGCTGCAGCCTGCTCCCAGCCGGCCTCAGACAGACCCACTGCATGAATAAGATATCATGACATATCCAAGAGGTTATCACAACCAGCCCTCGGTCCAGAGAGCACAGTACAGAGAGCACCTGACCACAACCCCACTACCACACTGTCAGCACATAACAACAACAACAACAACAACAACAACAGCACCAAAACTAAAGAACAACAACCCAACAGCGAGAGAAAGAGAGAGAAGGAGAGAGAGAGAGAGAGAGAGAGAAAGAGAGGAAGGGATAACCCCTCCCCTGACATCGATAAATTGACAGATGACAGACATCATCAGCGATTCCTGTGACGAGTTGGGGACCACGGAAACCTAAGTGATGGAATCTTCAGCCTAAACAATCAACTTATCCCTTTTTCCATTCTACAACGGTCCTGTTGGATCGCTTGAAGCCTTTCTCCTACCCCACTGTATCTATTTGTTTCCTTCCCCCAGTCGACCCTTTGGAGCCTAAACGCGTGCGACCGCATTCATCAACCTGTTCAACAAGGTTGTCGCTTGAATTTCCGCTTAAATCTTTTTTACTTTTCTACAGTCGACCTTTAGCAACTGGCTTCACCGTGGAATCAGGTATAACAGTCTAACGTAAGTAAAGGATGATCGCGTAGAGACATAAAATCAGCATTCAAGCCACATTCTCCTGCCAACCCCCCCCCCCCCCCCCCCCCTCACCCCACCCCCCCCCTCACCCCACCCCACCACCCCCGCCTTCTTTAGTTTGCTCATCTTTCATCTGGTCCACATCTCAACAAAACAGAATCTGCTTGGCTCAGCAGGAGAGAGAGAGAGAGAGAGAGGGGGGGGGGGGGGGGGGATAGGGTGAGACAGAGTGAGAGAAGAGAGGGAAGGAGAGAAGAGAGAGGGAGAGAGATAGTGAGAGAAAGGGGAGAGGGGGGAGAGGGAGTGAGAGAAGAGAGGAAAAAAACAAGAGAGGGAATGAGAGAAGAGAGAGAGAGAGAGAGAGAGGTAAAGGAGGGAGAGCTAAATCCCTGTGAGCTCTCTCAGTACTACCCTGCCCTGCGGCTGCTTCCCTGGCACGGAGCAGGATGAGCCAGCCGTGCTCACACAATCCTCAGGAATTACCTTGGAAGGGCTCCACTGTGTGTGTGTGTGTGTGTGTGTGTGTGTGTGTGTGTGTATGTGTGTGCGTGCATGCGTGTGGGGGTGCGTGCATGTGTGTGTGTGTGTGTGTGTGTGTGCGTGCGTGTGTGTGTGTGTGTGTGAAAAGCGAGCACGGTGAAGATGGCCTACATTAAGGCCTCAATGGTACGGTGTGAGTGATGACAGGATGAGGGAGAATGGACCCAGCCGATCGATGCCAAACCCAGCAGAAGAGCCCCTCACACGCACACACACACACACACACACACACCCACACACACCCCCTCACACACCCACACACACACACCCCCTCACACACACACACACACACACCCACACACACACACCCCCTCACACACACACACACCCCCCCCCCCCCCACACACACACACACACACACACAGTTCCAAAAATGGTACCTCGCCTGCCTCTTTGTCAAAGGTTAGCACTACTTTCATAGCATATTTCATAGCACTACTTTTATAGCAACATAAAAAGCCACGGGGGCTAGATGTGGATATGGACCAGTGCAGGAGGGGAGAGGGGGGGGAGACAGGATGACAGGGTGCTGTGTATTACTCTGACTTAGTTTGGAGACAGCGGTCTTACACCTCTGACACAACCTTCCGGTCCATCTACAGGGAGTCTGCTTGGCTGGGGAAGGAGAGAGATGGGGGGGGGGGGGATAGACAGGGGGAAGGAAAGGGAGAGCTGAGGATGGGGGGAGAGGTGGATGGAAGAGAGGAGAGGGGGTGATAGAGAGGAGGGAGGAGAGGGAGGGAGAGGGGGAGGAATAGACAGGGGGAAGGAAAGGGAGAGACTGAGGATGGGGGAGAGGTGGATGATAGAGAGGAGGGAGGAGGGGTGTAAGAGGAGGCTTTGACTCACCGATCAAATCTTCATCTCCAGATCCAGGACAGCCATCCTCATCATCACACTCTCCTGCTGCGCTGCCCTCTGCTGTCCCACTGCCCGTCTCCATCCAGTCAGGCACCCAGCCCATGTGCCCCATCATCTCCTGGAACACACACACACACACACACACACACACACACACAGAGATGCATACGCAAGCAAGCACGCACGCACACACAGATGCATACGCACGCACACAGGCACACAGATGCATACGCACGCACCCACCCACACACACACACACATACACGCACACGCACACAGGCACACACGCACGCACGCACACACACACTATGAATGCTAGAGCACACACTACATATTACTGACATGTGAGATCATGTCACTGAACTTTAAACACATGGTTAAGTGTTGATGTGAGGATCCCATACATACACATCAGTAATAAACTGTAGTACTGTTTACCTAGCCCCTTTGACATGCCCTGTGTCCTGTGCATATACCAAAACAACCCAGATAACAAACAAATTAATCATGCTATTTACTGATGCACTGAGAAAAACACTGTGATAACATACCAGGCGAGACCACTTTAGACAGATGTGATAACAATTGTAGACGGGAAGAAAATCAATGGCAGGAATTCACATCTGAACACATAAGCATGGAATGAGACAATCGTCTGCGAGGAAACGTTGCGGTCTTCTTTGCATAATGTGATCGCGTGAATGACTCCTCTGACACCGTCTCTGTGTGTGTGTGTGTGTGTGTGTGTGTGTGTGTGTGTGTGTGTGTGTGTGTTTTTATTGCCTCTATGGGAAATGAATGCACTGATTGGTTTCGCACATGTCACTGATACATACCAGCAGAAAATAATTAGAGGTTTCATGTTTTTCACATTGGACACGGAATGTGACGCTGAACAACAATAGCCTCGGTTGTTTACTTCCCTTCCCGACGTTGGCTCAGCTGACAAGTGAGACGATATTAGCAAAGCAAATGACAGCCCGCAGAGGAGTGAGACACGGCAGGGAAGGAGCGGAGAGAGTGAGACTCTTGGTGATAAAAATCATGGACAAAGAAGACCTAGGAGAGAAAAGATTACGAGATCCTACTCCATGACCTCACCTCCAAGCTTTACCGGTTTGCGTGAACAGGGGTCACTTTGCCGAAAGCTTCGTAGCTTAAGCGGTACTTCGTTTCTCATGACAACCCAGCCGCAAAGCCGTGAGAGAGACACACACAATTGTAAAATCAATGTTTTGCAGGTCAGTCTTCTGAAGGAAATGTGTGAAGTAAAGAACTTTGCTGGTTTTAGGAGAGGAGTGGGCCTGGGTTTTCAAAAGAGATAAAGTGCTGTTTTACCTAAGAAGCTGGGTGATTTGCTCGAGACTATTCTAGTCGATGTCATTATCCATCCTTCAGAGTATACTACATTAAACCACCACAGCCTTTGCTGTACCTCCACCACCTTCTGTCACCTAACCTGACACACAGAGATTGCTGCAATAAGCACCTCAACTTAACGCCACGTAATTACATTTCCACAAACGGAAAAAGCATAATTCGATGGAATTATTCATGAGTTCACAGTGGGAAGAGATTAACTGCATTTCAACGTTGTGTGGGGTAAAAAGTCCAAGAGCTTTGTTCAGCACAGCTAGAGCTGTAAGACAATGCCATCTCCTTGTTACGGGGACCTAAAGAACTCTGAAGACCCTCTAATTAGCCATTCCATTAACCTGAACGTAAAGGCAATTACAGAACATGTACTAAAAGAGAAGAACCATGGCAACTCAAGGCTGAATGGCTTGATCCTGTGGCTATGGAACGACGCGTGGAACTATAAATAATAAGCGTGTGGTTTTCTTTTCAAATCATTTAACCGCGCTGTTGTGTTCGACGGGAAGTGATTCCGAGGGAGCGATGTGAAAGTACGCAACGTGTTCCGAAACTGTTCTCCACTTTACCTTTTTCCCCTTTTTTCCACATTCTTTCTCTTTGTCTCTGTACCATTTCAAACATTTAATCTCTTCTTGAATCTCTTTCACTCCTTCACTCTACCTCCTTCCATGCCCTGTTCTCGTTCTGTCTCATTGTAATTCCTTGTTTAATATGGCGCTCCTCTGATGAATATTGTATCATAAACGCTGGGATAATTAATACTACAAGCAGGCCTTATTACATCATATGTAGAATTCCTGGTTTAATTTATAGAGCTTGTAGCTTCCCTGGGCAGCTATGATTAAAGCAGGGGAGGACAATGCCGGAATATAAGCTTTCTAAGCTTTTGGAATATTTGCTTTCTACAAATCCAATCACGCTGCCCTGCATGCTAATTATGAGTGTGTGTGTGTGTGTGTGTGAGTCTGCGTGTGTTTGTGTACACGTGCGTGTGTTTGTTTGCGTGCGTGCCCGTGCGTGCATGTGCCTACCTCGTGCATCTCATTGGCAATTAAATAACATTTAAACAGAAGAACAGGAAATATTGCCCTGCCCAGAAGAACATCTGTCTTATAAATCTTAATAATATTAGTAAAATGCAGATAAATAAATCATCTTTAATGAGGAACCCAACAGGGCACAGGGAGCAAGCAGACTACAAGGACACAGAATATAAATCTCATGCATAGATGATCATAGGGGGAAGAGGACAGTGTAAGCGGACTGGGCCTCTGCCTTTGGGTTTTGCTGAGCCGGCTGTTTTACCAGAGTAATGCTGTACATGATTAATAGACTCAACAACAGAGAGACAGAAAACAACACATTTCAACAGGCCTCAGAGATATGGAGAAAGCAGGTCTCTCTCGGCTTTCTCTAGCTCTGCTCTCTCTCCCTCTCTCTCTCTGTTTCTCCCTCTCTCTCCCTCTCGGTCTCTCATTCTCTCTGTCTGTCTCTCATTCTCTCTGTCTCTGTCTCTCTCTCTCTCATCTCTCTCTCTCTCTCTCTCTCTCTCTCTTTCCACAGTCCCCACCTCCCTCTGACAGCCTCTATCTGCTGAACAGGGGCAGGGCACTCTGGGTCAGCTTGGACTAAGGGGCCTCAGACACACACAGGCCCCTGAGCTGGGCCAATAGAAACCAGTGGAGGCTGGTGGAGGTAGAAATGGGAGGACGGGCTCATTGTGATGCATGGAATGCCTCTGCCTCCACCAGCCTCCCCTGATAGAAACCCTGTCACACTCCACTCCGTTCCAAAAATCCACACTAGCGTACATCAAAGAATGAAGCAAATGACTTGTGTACTCCGAAGTGTTCTGGAAGTGTGGACACTGGACCATATGAGTGTCTGGTTCCAATGAAGCAATAGGAGACAAACAGATCTGTAATGGTTCCGTAGGGACCCGATGAGCTGATGTCTCTCCTCTTCTCTCCTCTTCTCTCCTCCTCCTCCTCCTCTCCTCTCTCCCTGTGTCCACGGTTCCCTCCCTTAAACAGCTGGAACACTGGGCCCTGCACCAAGACTCCCCCTACGATCGCCGTTTAGCCCTCCCTGCTAACGTGCTAGCCACAGATAGAGAACAGCTTCATCATAGCTTGTTGGCAGCAGGCTAGGGGTGAGAACAGGGGAATTCCTTGCTCTCTGAACACTGTTAAGTCATCGCGATCTGTCAATGCCTTTTCTTAACGGCTCCGGCGGGGATTAACAAAGTCGTGTTCAACAGAGTTGAACGTCTGATCAGTCGCGTCTGATCGCGTCATACTGTATATGAAAAGGTCCGGCTTCAAACCGGATCCAGTTGAGGGCATGGATATGATTTAGTTCATAGGGTTGCAAAAATACCCCTAAACGTCGCCAAACTTACAGTCAGACTGTAGTCGTGGATGGAATAACATAGGTGGTCATGTTTTACGGTCAAATATAAAGTAGCAGTGCAGGGGAGGCTGGTGGAGGTAAAAAATCGGAGGACGGGCTCATTGTAATGTGTTTGATACCATTCCTCATTCCGTTCCATGCATTACAATGAGCCCGTCCTCCGATTTCTACCTCTGCCAACCTCCCCTGTAGCAGTGGTGCTAATGCTAACCACCAGATGTAAGGTGGTAGTGTATTCATAGCAGGACATTGTGTTTTTCTACCTACCAGTATGAACTCCTCCAGTCTCTCCTTAGCCTCCAGCAGGTGGGGGTCACTGCCACGAACTTTGACCTCTGGGTTCTGTCTCTGGGCTTGGAGGCCATTCTCCACCACATGACCCACGTAGCTGAGGAAGAGAGAGACGAGAAGAGAGAGAGAGAGAGAGAGAGAGAGAAAGGTCAATTACAGGCCAATAAGACGGATCTTACGTGTGTTTGATCCCGTTCCTCATCCCGTTCCATGCATTACGATGAGCCCGTCCTCCGATTTCTACCTCTGCCAGCCTCCCCTGGTACAATAATGGTATTTCTCACCTAGAAATGATGTTTGGATGTGTCTTTTGTATGTAAACATACACGTCGAGGCTCATTCAGGTATAGGCTGGCATGTCATTTGAAACATTGGGAGAGATTTCTGTTAAACCCAGAGCTGTCTGCATAAGAAGGGAGAGGTTCCCCCAGGGTTGGGTCACCCTCCTCGCTGAGATAAATGATGCATTAGATTAGAGAGTCAGAATAATTGAAGGGTGGGGGTTGGAGGTGAAGTGTTCATGTACGTGTGTGTGTGTGTGAGTACGTGAGTATGTGAATGTGTGAGTGTGTGTGTGTGTTTGTGTGTGTGTGTGTGCGTGTGTGTGTGGGTGAGGGGTAACAAGGGAGAAACGATGACTACAGATCTAGGTATTGACAGCCCAGCCAATAAAGGAGGAGCCAGCCTGTCGTTCATCAGGAATAATGAGAGAGAGAGAATGAAGGAGAGAGAGAGAGAGAGAGAATGAAGGAGAGAATGAAGAAGAGAGAGAGAGAGAGAGAATGATTGAAGGAGAGAGAAAGAGAGAATAAAGGAGATATATATATCTAAGGAGGATACATAAGGATATAT
>NC_139660.1:19643404-19648404 GCF_951799395.1 Argentina silus | reverse complement strand
AAACACCGCCAACGTGCAATTAGAAACCGCACTGTTCACGGGTCGTAAATCTAGCTGGAACCCAGCGGTGCAATTAACATACTTGTGAGTCCCGCTCGGTGCGTTTTCTTCCCGAAACATATGAGAGAACAGCATGGGTCCCCCCCAACCCCCGCCCCAGGAACACAGGTCAGGTACCAGCTACCCTTCAGCCATAAAACCTACAACAACCCTTAACAAGATGATAGTTCAAACCTAGCCAAAGGTGGATAGTTCAAGCCGAGGCGAAGATGGAGAAATAGTTTCATGTGTGTACCACAGTGGGAAATGTCCATATTCATTGCGTCGACAATGACGTTTTGTATTCTAGTCAGTTCTATTCACTCTCTTTTCTAGCCAGAGATGTACAGTCTAAACCGATAGCCAGATATGTAGAGCTGTTAACCTTTCAGGGTTTGTTTTTTTCCATCAAATGAAAAGAGACAACAGATTTCTTGTGTGGGCATTGCCTTCTGGGGCTGTTTTTGGCAGCGAGGTTCTTACAGGCATGATACAACATGGAAGAGACATAGACATTGATTATTATTAAGTAAACACACAGCATGGTACTGTTCAGTGGGAGCAGCTCTGTGCGTGTGTGTGTGTGTGTGTGTGTGTGTGTGTGTGTGTGTGTATGCATGCGTGCGTGCAATGTTTGTGTGGGTGTGTGCGTGCGTGTGTGCGTGCAATGTGTATGCGCATTCGATGTGTGTGTGTGTGTGTGTGTGTGTGTGTGTGTGTGTGTGTGTGTGTGTGCATGCGTGCGTGCAATGTTTGTGTGGGTGTGTGCGTGCGTGCGTGCAATGTGTATGCGCATTCGATGTGTGTGTGTGTGTGTGTGTGTGTGTGTGTGTGTGTGTATGTGTGTGCATGCGCGTGTGCGTATGTGGTTTGGCCTCTAGGCCTCTGCTGTTGTGTTCATACTGAACTTGGCTTCTTGTCTCATAACGATACTCTGTTATTATCAGCCAATTAGGACTCAGTTGAGCAGAAGGGTTGAGAGGGTTACTAAACCATTGAATTGGATGGAGACTGGGAGCTAATGAACTCAAGGCAGTAGTCTCCCCGCCACAGCTGGAAAAGCAAAGACCAGACCAGGATCTCCTCCACATGCTTCACCCCGTCCAATTCTGATCCTCCCACATGATCCGTTCTGAGGTTCAAAGGTCAACCGTTTAGGTCAGCAGCGTCTCTGACCTCCACAGCCCTGGGAACCATCAACATAACAACATCCTGTGAACTCAGATAGGATCCTAACGACATGCACTTAAACCCCCAGGCTGCACTGACTCCTGGTAATAACCTGGTCCAGATCACAGGTTGATGGGGTAGCAGTGGTCCGGCTCGGGGGCACATATGGCCAGAGGGGTGGCATAGCTAAGGCTGATTGGCTCGGTAGGGAAGGGATCAACCTGATTGGCCATGTGGCCAGCAGCTGCAAGGTGAAAGGTCATTGTTGGAGCCCATTCTGGAATGGGTGGAATCCCTAGGAAGTGTCGTTAACAGTTACAGAGAGATCCATCAGTGTAGCTAGAAAGCATAGCATAGTCACGTTCGACATCATTAGCCAGCTTTCAACAGAGTGAGTCCTAATGCATGCCAAGGTAAATTGCTTTACCACAGTCACTCCCTGGCTTCAACAGGACTTGCTCCAGGCCCATTCGGTCTCCATAGTTTGTCACCTTAAGAACTGCAGAATGTCAACAAACTTGGAGATCGTATACAGGACGGGACTAGAGAGCCCAACTGTGGAAATTCAAACGGGCTTGTTCAGTCGTAAACACCGGGCTTTGAGCACTTGCTGGCTGCTAGTAAACCTTGGCACACCACTGTCCAAGAGCAGCTATTAAGTCCCTGATTGAATGGGACAGATCTTAAAACCCTAAACTCCACAAATGTCCAGGTCGCCCCTCTCTGTAAATATAATATCTACCCCCAGACACTCTCCAGGTTGCCCCTCTCTGTAAATATCTACCCCCAGACACTCCCCAGGTTGCCCCTCTCTGTAAATATCTACCCCCAGACACTCCCCAGGTTGCCCCAGGTCCCTCCCCTCTCTAATGCGTCTCTTCATCTTTACATTCAAAAGGAGAAACGTTAGATGAAGCTGCCGCCACCACTTCAGAGCTGCTGTCATTGAAATTTGATGAGGTTGTAGGGTAACAGGAGGTGTGTGTGTGGGGGGGATTGGGGCGCCTGGGGGCCTGTGGGTGTGAGGGGGGGAGGAGGAGCCTGGGGGTCAAAGGTCAGGCCTGTACCTGATATCCCTGATGCTAGTGACAGGTTGGACACCTGCATGGGCAGCAGGGAGGCTGGGGAGGTGTTAGCTAGCTGCTAACTAAACCGCCAGGGTTCAGGATACGATATCTGTCATGGTTCAGAACAGTACTTCTCCAATAGCCTGTCATTTAAGCAGCCGCTAAATGCCATTATTGCTGCCAGGATAGTGCTTTCCCTGAGGGGATAGTGTGTGTGTGTGTGTGTGTGTGTGTGTGTGTGTGTGTGTGTGTGTGTGTGTATGCTCTATGTGTGTGTGTGTGTGTGTGTGTGTGTGTGTGTGTGTGTGTGCTGTATGTGTGTGTGTGTGTGTGTGTGCGTGCGTGCGTGCGTGCGTGCGTGCGTGCTTTCCCTGAGGGGATAGTGTGTGTGTGTGTGTGTGTGTGTGTGTGTGTGTGTGTGTGTGTGTGTATGCTCTATGTGTGTGTGTGTGTGTGTGTGTGTGTGTGTGTGTGTGTGTGCTGTATGTGTGTGTGTGTGTGTGTGTGCGTGCGTGCGTGCGTGCGTGCGTGCGTGCATGCGTGCGTGAGTGCGTGCGTGTGTGTGTGTGTGTGTGTGTGTGTGTGTGTGTGTGTGAGTGAGTGCGTGTGTGCGTGCGCGTGTCCTACACAACAGCATGCTCTTACATACATTAAGTGTCAAACTGCGGTCTAAATCATGCATGTCAGATGATTCAGAGCATCGAATGTCAAGAGGGTAGAGCAAGAGAAAAACGACCCTGAAACCTGACACCCAAGAACAGTCTTTTGTCAGTGAAAATGTAGCTCTTCACGGTGCCTTACTGGGCTACCACTCCACTCCCCTACAGAGCGGTGCTGCAGCTCTCCTGGTGTTAGGTGAGAGCTTGTTTGGGAGAGTGAGAGTCGCCCTGAAAGCGAACTAGTGGACTATAAAGACTAGAATTACCATGGAGAGGCTGCAAGGCATCACAGGGCTCACAGTTCCTCTCAGGAGGAGGTCTTAGCTCCCTGAGCTCATGCTTTCTTGTCTAGGTTTTAGCTCAGCAGGCTAACCCAGTCCTGCTGGGGACACGTGTTTGATACCCTTTCTCATTCCATTCTACGCCTCACAATGAGCCCGTCCTCCGATCCGTTCTACCTCCACCAGCCTCCCCTGACAGACACACAATGCCAAAACACGCTACTCAGTCATGATGAGGACAACCAAGTACACTTGATTGGAATCAGCTGCCAGTGGTGCTGCTAGGATGACAACAACAACAACATCAACAACAACAAATCAACAACAACATCATCAACAACAACAACAACAACAACAACTGCGGAGGCTGCAGTTAATCAGCTCCCGGTGTTGACAGAGAGGACCGATGAGGACACACCCTCTGTCCCTCTGTGGGAACCAATGAGTGATTGAGACTCAATTACTCCGGAATGTTTCCTCTTCCCCACAAGACACCCTATGAGGAGATTAGGAGGAGCACATCATTCACTATCATCCTCCTCCTCAACAGGCTGTTCCCTTCAATGGCTGAACTGATCTCCTTTTGGGTTAATGGGTTCCAAAATCTCTTCTCTTCCAAGCGATTTGTTTATATCCTCCCCAGCCTGACTCACTGTAGAGCAGATATCGTTCCTCATTCCGTTCCATGCGTTGCAATGAGCCCGTCCTCCGATTTCTACCTCCACCAGCCTTTCCTCGACAGCCAGTACCCCTCAGTGACCAAATCCTCTCTATGTTCTTCAGGGGTTGATCAGATGGAGAATATGTTTGTATTCTAATATCTACAGAAGTATACCACTGTGAATTAAGCAGTGTATTGGCTACATGGTATGCTAGTGGGGATTTTGGAATCAAGGAAGGCTGGTGGAGGTAGAAATCGGAGGACGTGCTCATTGTAATGTATGGAATGGAATGAGGAATGATGTCAAACACACCTGTTTGATACCATTCCTCATTCCATTCCATGCATTACAACAAGCCCGATTTCTACCTCCACCAGCCTCCCCTGATTGGAAAATAGCCTATAAGTCTCTGTGAGACCAATACAGAGGGAATGCGATCTCACTGAACCCAGTTTAGGCTTGTTGTTGCTGTCATGCTGTCTGCCTGGGCCCAACAAGGGAGAGGGACTGGAGTCCTGATGCTACACTGACATCTAGTGGTCATAGTATGTACCTGCAATCAGTGCAACGTCTCTGCGTCAGACCTAATTGGACGGCGCAACAGTGTCAGAATGTTGCAAACAGGCCTATTCTGTGTGATTTCCTTGAAATATTGTGTGACTGTTGTCTTTTTCCGTTATCTCCATGTACCTTGTTCTTACAGGGCTCTACTGTAAAAGAGACACAGGTCTCAGTAAGTCCCCCTGTATAAAGAAAGGATAACAACATTTTAAAAAAAAAGGATTGTCTCTCTCCTTTCAGCCAAACTGAAACATATGATGCTTTATCTATAACTATATATAACATCAACATCAATGTCACATTTGACATTGACGAAAGGTATTAAATATCCTCTAAGTGGCAGTGTTTGTCCATGTGTCAGTCAGCTGGAGGGATAGCTGAAATGGGCTTGAATGTGAGGCATTAGATTTTTAGCCTGTGGTCTCTCAGGTGTAATTCACTGCCATGCAAGCCACCAGAGGGTTAACAACAGCCACATAAAACCAGCTAATGCAGATATTGCATGTCAGCACTGAGGAAATCATAGTTGAGAGATTTTCTGGCCACACACACACACACACA
>NC_139660.1:19635904-19638404 GCF_951799395.1 Argentina silus | reverse complement strand
GAGGGGGGAGAGGGAGAGGGGGAGGGGGAGGGGGAGAGAGAGAGAAAGAGAGAGAGAGAGAGAGGGAGAGGGTTCAGTACCACAACACCATAACAATGTGTATGTGTAAATGAACAGTATGTGTAATGGTATGTGTGTGCTTAAAACGAACAGTGTGTGTGTGTGTGTGTGTGTGTGTGTGTGTGTGTGTGTGTGTGTGTGTGTGTGTGTGTGTGTGTGTGTGTGTGTGTGTGTGTGTGTAATGGTTTGTGTAATGGTACCTAATGATCTTCTTCAGATTCTTAGGCTGATCCTTCACAGATGGTTTCAGTGGTAAAGACCTGTGGAGGAAGTGATCATGGTCAGGAAAGAGGGGAGGAGAGAGGGAAGAAAGAGGAGAGGAGAGGAGAGAGGGAAGAAAGAGGAGGTGGATAGAGTAGGTGGGAGAGAGGGCAGAGGGAAGTGGGAGGGAAGATGACAGAGGGATGAAGATAAAAGAGAGAAGGAGAGGGGGAAGAAGTATTATTACTTTAACGAGGTTCATATTCCTATTTGTTTTCTTCTTTACAAAATAAGCAAACAAGACAAGTTTCAGACGGGTCTCTCTAACCTCCTGGCGTGAGACAAGCGGTCCACTCTGTCCTGGGCAGGGGACGGGGACGGGGTCACGGAGAGGTTCACAGGGGTCACGACCTCCAGGGTGGGACGCACGCTTGTCGTCAGCGGTGTGTCGTCTGTGAGAGGTCCACATACTTTATCAACCTAGGAGAGAGAGAGAGAGAGAGAGAGAGAGAGAGAGAGAGAGAGAGGGAGAAAGGTGTAAGGGACTCTGTGTAACCAATTTTACCAATAGGGCTTCCATGTAACTTCAATAAGGACTCTATATAACTTCAATAAGGACTCTATATAACTTCAATAGGGACTCTATGTAACCTCATAGTGCATCTGTAACCTGGAAGGATTCTTTGTAACATTTACTTCAGACGTCAATGGCAGTAACAATTAACAATTCAAATATTTGGTCTTTGCATATCTGCTTCGATTAGAGAATTTCCCCTCAAAAGGAAAAGCAGACAGATGCAAGTGAATGATTGGGGGTTTACATCTCCCATTGAGAGACCATGCATAATAGCTCTCTGGCTGCATTTGGAGTTTGGATAGAGCTAGAGGTCTGTTTTTTTAACAACAATATATCAGAGATACAGCTAAGATAACATGCTCTAGGAAGAAGCTCGTAGTATTTACTGTTGAGAATTTACAGGCAGGTCTAGTATTCTTCCATTCTTGCCTTTTACGATTATCAGTTCTATAGTGGTCCATCTTCTAAAGGAAATGATTAAACCTTCAACCTCAAACCTTCACTCCATCTCTGCATCACTACATTCAAACTATACACCTTCCTCTATTGTAAAAAGTCAATGAGACTCATATTCACTGTGGAATTTCTAAAATATTCATCCAGAGACCAGAGGTTGGCGATTCATCACTAACACAGTCTCTCTCCTCTCGCTCCTGCAGATGTGAGGGAACATGATGAGTGCTGTGGGAACCATCAGAGAGACAACGTAAATCATTCTAGTCTCCGACCAGAAAGATATGGATACCAGGGGAGGCTGACGGAGGTAGAAATCAGAGGACAGGCTCATTGGATGGAACGGAATGAGGATGTATGGCCCGGGATGAGGAATGGTATCAGACACACGTTGGGATCAAACACTCCGTTCCATGCGTTACGATGAGCCCGTCCTCCGATTTCTACCTCCGCCAGCCTCCCCTGAACCAGCCAGATATGGATACTACTGTAACACTATGATGTCATCCTCAACTCCTCTCTGTTCGTTGAACATAATCTCTGGCGCTAGAAAACTTCACTGGATGAGTTAGGGTGCAACCGCTTCTCGACCGCCTACCACCTCTCCATTTACATGTCTGAGAGAGCCTATTAAATAACCCAACAGGTACGGTGAATATTAAGGTGCTGCTATGCTTTGCTTTTTCCCTCTGTTCATTCTGATGACTTATTGGCCGGATGCTGGCGGGGTGATGGAGAGAGGAAGGGAGGAGGAGGAGGAGGAGGAGGAGGAGGAGGAGGTAAAATACGTCGGTCGCCAGAGGCTTGCCCACAGTAAAAAGCTGAGATGGGTTTTTCTCTCTCAGGCTTGCCTATGAGAAAACAATCTCTTAGAGAAAAAACGAAAACTTTATACTGCAGCAAATCTTTTTCCCCCCCCCCCTCTCTCTCTCTCTCTCTCTCTTCCTCACTCTCTCCTTCCAACCCACTCTCCCTCTCTCTCTCTCTCTCTCCCCCCCGCCAGCCCACTCTCCCTCTCTCTCTCTCTCTCTCTCTCTCCCCCCCGCCAGCCCACTCTCCCTCTCTCTCTCCCTCTATCTCACTTCCAGCCACTCTTTAGTTAAAGAGGTAGTTCACAGTGAGTTATGGCGTGATGTGACAGGGATCACATTAAACACTCCCACCTACACATCAGTGAGAAGGTTTTAGAGGACCGCTAATGGAATTACC
>NC_139660.1:19575904-19630904 GCF_951799395.1 Argentina silus | reverse complement strand
GGTTTTAAAGTGAACTTGGCCCAGGTGTGGCCCAGGTTTAGCTCGGATGTTTAGCTCCCAGGCTATTTACTAACATGCTGTGAGAAAGAGAGAGGAGAGGAGCAGCTGCAAGGCTAAAGACCCACAGAGAGAAGTCACTCTTGGCTGCTTCTCCGCTCCAAATCTCCCCTGGCCAGATACAATTTCTATCTCGCCCCATACCTACCTCACCTAATTACTCCAGGCCCGCAAACGATCACACAACACCTCCCCACATCCCAACAACGGCACTAGCCTACACCACAGTCTCATGGTAGTGGAGATGTGTTTTAGTGTTTCCATCAGAAGTGGCGGTCGGCGGTTAGGACTGTGGCTATTTCTCTGAGGAGAGGAGTTTCTCTCTCTCGAGTGGCTTTCACACTGGTCTCGCATTGCTCCACAGACAGCGTAACCTTCTCGCATTCGCTCTGCTTAGTGGCGTGGCTGCTTTTCCGAGCAACGCGAGTGGGTGACTGGAAATCGAGGCTAGCTTCACACAGATGACCGCTGTCTACAACTGTGGTCTCATGTCAGGGGGGACAGACTCCTCTTCAGTCTCCTCAGGTTCACACACATGCGTTTCCAATTATGTGTGCAAATCAGTTCACTGAAGCCCGCGGTGAAGGTTAAGCCTGGCTGCAACTAGCACTCTAGAGTTACACACGCAGAGTGACAGACCCTGTAATAACGTAGCACTTCAGAAGCATGCACTACATACAGTACATTCAAATACACACACACACACACACACACACACACACACACACACACACACACACACACTCACACACACACACAGACACACACACACACACACACACAGACACACACACACACACACACACACACACAGACACACACACACACAGACACACACACACACACACACACAACACACACACAAACACAACACACACAATTGCAGCACCAAAGTGGCATGGCAGCTGTAAATGAGTGACACTGGTCAGCACCTCCAGGTTCCCGGACAGGAGCTGTGAACTTAACCCTTCGCTGCCCAGAGAGAGGGGGGTGGGGGTGGGGGTGGGGGTGGGGGGTGGAGCAGTGGGGAGAGGATGGGGTACTGAAGGGTCTCGCTTTTCCAAACCAGGAACCCTGAATCAGGACTCTCCACCTCCCCTCTACATATGTGGACGTGTCCTAGCAACAACAGCCAAACACAGGGGCATCAAGTGACAGGGCAGGGATTACTGTAGGATCATGTGATCATATGATTAGGCCATGCTCATCTGTGATAGGTCACACCGGCAGCCTGAACAGGAGGGCAGAGGGGTCATAAAGCACTAGAGCTGACTACTGACTTCTCAGCATGGAGGTGTAGTATTGTATTGTATACTGTAACTGTACACGGTATGCTACTCAGACTGTCAGACTGCTGTCCTGGCTTATGCACACACATATACACACACACACTCTGACTCCACACACTCATTCTGAACAGACAGGTTTGTGCTTGGCTGAGTCTGAATGAGAAGATCAGTATCGCATCTCCAGACTGCCTGGACTGGCAGGGTTATCTCAGTCAGCGTGTTCATTAGCCTTGTTACCCATGTGGAGATAGCTCCTTCCAAGAGTGGGGTTGTAACACTGAGGTACTTGGCTCTATGCTTGGAGTGTGTGTGTGTGTGTGTGTGTGTGTGTGTGTGTGTGTGTGTGTGTGTGTGTGTGTGTGTGTGTGTGTGTGTGTGCGTGTGCGTGTGCGTGTGCCCTGCTAAAGAAAACAAAACAAGATTGGGATAGAAAAAAAAAACTAATTTGGGCTGGGAGGACACTGCCTGTCTGCATCTCTGACTGACATCATCTAGCTCTTTTCAAGGAGGGGACACACACACACACACACACACACACCCGAGTGCCTCCTTTTTGAGACCCCAGGGACCATGCGGCTACCAGCTAAATGAATAGCAGTGCAAGACAAGCAGGCTATTCTGTTAGCCCATTCAGAGCCCCTCGTTAGAGAGACAGATTGATTCAAATGGTGACACATCTCCTGGGATACACAGACTCAGTCAATGTAAACATTTCTCACTCCCTTTTCTTTCACTGGGCTCAGAACAAGACCTGCTGTGTATTCTCTGTCCTCTGAGAGAGAGAAGGACAGAGGAGGAAGAGAGAGATACAGAGAGACAGGGAGAGAGAGAGTGAAAGAGAGGGACAGATGAGGGGGGGAGAGAGAGAGAGGCACAGAGGAGAGACAGCGAGAGAGAGAGAGAGAGAGAGAGAGAGAGAGAGAGAGAGAGAGAGAGAGAGACAAACACAGAGAGACAGAGAGAGATACAACAACAGAGGGAAGTATACCAGGGCTAGTTACAATGTTTACACGGTACAATGTTTCACTGCAGGACCTCTTTCTCTCAAACACACACACACATACAGGCCAAAATGGTCCTTATATACATGGTTAATACATCCTTAATTCCCCGACCCCCCTCCCTGCCCCCCCAATCCCTAGCTGTCTCCCCGTTCTTCGTACCCCGGAAGGCAGCACTGTGGTCCACGATGAGGTACTTGAGCTCGAAGCTGTAGGCACGTATGTTCTGAAGCGTGTCACCCCGTACTGCAGCCTGGTAACGATCCTCCATTTTGCGGGTGCAACAGGTGGGACCCTGGTGCCTGCAGATCTGCAGGGTATCACCATCTGGAGAAGAGAGAGGGAAATTGTTACAATAAAACTAGCTGGGATGGACCCTCTCACTAGGGGCTAGGTCCCCAGACACAGACTAAGCCTATTCTTGAACTAAAGACCATGTTCAACGGAAAATGTCCATTAAAAGTAAAAGTAAAAGTATAAGAACTTTACTTTTACAAGTAAAACTTTTGTTAGTATATTAGGCCTGATATGATAGATGAGAGGAACACCAAAGAGAGTTTGCACTTTCAAGTGCATTCATCAGGAGGTGTACATCAACCACTGCATATTCATGGTATTTCATCTTGAAGGCATGAAACTTCAATTGCTCAATATACAACAGTACTGAAGCTGCAGATCTCCTCTTCACTTTCCTTTAGGCCTCTGTCAATCCAATCTATGTCAGCTGACAGGATGTGAGATGAACTGAGCTCAATGATGAGAAGGACACAGTCATATGGTTCACATTTACACCAAACTACAGAGGGAATGAGAGAGAGAGTGAGAGGGAGTGAGAGAGAGAGATGGGGGGGCAAAGAGAGAGAGAGAGATAGAGAGAGAGGGGAGAGGGGGCATAGAGAGAGAGGGGGGGGCGATGGGGCAGAGAGAGAGAGAGAGAGAGAGAGAGAGAGAGGGAGAGAGACAGAGAGAAAGAGACAGAGAGAGAGGGGGGGGGGCAGTCTCATGATTACCCTGGTCCTCTCCTGTGGGAGGAATCTGACATTGACACGCTACTGTAAGCCAAGCTGAGGAACAGCTGATTGGGATCATGACATGGGGGGAGAGCCAGTTTTTTTTTTTTTTATGCTGAATGAAATGCCTAGCAATTTGACTGTACAGTGATGAGTTGTTACAATCCCAGAGTGAGTTTTGTTCTTCTGAAACAGCCCCCCACCCCCCCAAGATACTAATGTGATCAGCCTCAAGCATCTACTTTAATTTTCCATGCCATTCTCTATCCTAGCATGTATTCATCATATAGCACAGAGCCAATACACACACACACACACACACACACACACACACACACACACACACACACACACACACACACACACACACACACACACAAACCAGAGAAACTAATGTGATCAGGCTCAAGCATCGACTTTCATTTTCCATGCCATTCTCTACCTATCGTGTGTTCATCATATAGCCTGCATCTGTTCTGTCATAAGGCTGTGGTGATTAGCGGGATGCTAACAGACAAAGCCTCTCGCATCTCTTCAGCTGTCTTCTTTTGTCCCAGCATGCATTGCTATGGCTGTGTCTGTGAGTTTGTCCCGCGGGACAAGATGCTATGCTGGCGCTGGTTATTAAAATACCACAGCAAGTGGTGGACTCTCCGGAGGGACACGAGAACAGGGGGCCACCTTCAACACTATGGTCGTTCTGTAATGGATGGACATCATACAATATCTACAGGAAAGGGGTTTCAAAAGGCTTATAAGGCTGTCCGTGTGAAAGACCCCTTTGAAGAATCCATTTTGGTTCCATGTAGAACTCGTTTTGGTGCCATAGAGCCCACAGAGAAGGTTCTGACCAATATGGAACCTTTAAGGGGTTCTACATGGAACCAAATAGGGTTCTAGAAAGGGTTCTGCAAAGGGATGGCGGAAGGACCCTTTTTGGTTTAAGTTGAAAACTTTTTTCAAAGGGTGCATACTGCATACACACCCTGCCACTCAATCTTTACATTATTAGTAGATGGATGATATGAATACAAACCCCCATCCAGAGTGATATACGCTGTTGGTTAGGCTACAGTGTTACAAAGCAAGCACTAGCAGTCAATAACACTTGATGAGCTTTATGGCTATATTTAGATGTCTTACTTGTAAACTTTTCATTAGTATTTTCATAGTATTTGTATGTATTTATTTTTCTTAATCATTCGGTGTATAATGTAATCCATCTGGCCTCTTCAAGTACAGCATTAGAGATAAGGTGAATATCTAATAACAGTGGCAGGACCTGCGGTGTGCTAAAGTGCCCATACACTTACCTGGGCCAGGGGCGTCCGGGACCCATTTCAACGGGCCAATCTGTCGCATTTGGAATAATAGTTTCACCTCATGACAACTGTTGGCAGCAGCACGTGAAGCTCCAAATAGCGCAACTGACACCCAAATCAACCAAAAGTCAACGCGCGTGAGTACACCTCGGAACATTTCACCATCTCACTCAGAGAGAGATTAAGAGATATCCTGGCCGTTGTATAATTCTAACAACGAATAAAGGATTTTAAAGTAGTAGAAGTCCTCAAATCCTCGTGTGTGTCCTATCAACTTCATTTGTGAGATTTTTTTTTTTTTAATTTGTTCAGAGCGCACGACGGTCCTTCTAAAAGTCCAGTTCAATCCATCCCCTTGTGAAAAATGCAACACCAGCGTTGGTTCTCTGGCTCTCTGGCTCTGGCTCTCTGGCTCTGGCTCTGGCTCTCTCTCTCTCTCTCTCTCTCACACACACACACACACACACACACACACACACACACACACACACACACACACACACACACACACACACACACACACATACATTCACGCACATACATTCTCTCTCTCTCTCTCTCTTTTTTTTTTCTCGCTCCCTCTGCGCAAAAATGCGCTCAAACTCTTGTCATTGACTTTTGTTGTGCAGCGCAGACAAGTTTGAAATGAATAGTCCGACATATTTTACAATAACACAAAAACTAGAAATTGTAGTGAGGTCCCTAGATATCGGGATTTTAAAATTCAAACTAGCCTTCTCAATATTATACAACATAATAATAAGGCTAATGAACGGACGGTACCTTGTGGCCACCGTGTGGTCAGAGAGGGGAACTTGTGTGAAGGCAGGCTACTCCATTGGACTGTCAACATTTCTGTAGACCAAACGAAAGTGACAGTGACAGCATGTGATTCAGTTGGATAAATGAAATCGCTTGGCCTTCATGCTTTGTTTTTTAACGTTAAAAAGGCCTCAATGTTTGTTGAAAGAATGGTCCATCGGATGTTCATTAGGCATTTACATACACAGTAGTGCTGTGGTTTCGTAAACGATGTACAATAAGGTTACATACTGTCCACCCTGTCCGTGGATAAAACACAAATGAAAAAAAATCTGCCCCGTGTGAGGCTCGAACTCACGACCTTCAGATTATGAGACTGACGCGCTGCCTACTGCGCCAACGAGGCCTGCATAAATACGCGTCCTCCTCCCTATTTAAAGCGATCCTGACTAATTGTTTGAAATTAGGAATCCAACATGAATTACAAACAGCACACAGGGAAATAACATTGGAGCAATCAAAGATTTTGGCGTAAATTAATCAAGATGAAATGGACAATTCAAGCAAGGGCTTTTTGGAGACTGATACTGGATCAACCATGTCTATCCAGAGACGAAAAACGTAATGAACACAGAGGGACGGACAAATGATGAACACTGTACAAAATACGACTTAATAAATGCACGATTCTGATTTACACATAACTTGGAAACAATGTAGCAACCTAACTATCATGATTTTTATAACCGTACACGTGTAAATATGATGTTACTCTCCCTTTAAATAAATTCTCCCGCGTTTTAGTGACAGGTTGAAAGTTCGCCGGAAATGAAAGGGTTGTGTGTCTGTATTTAAACGCGCCAACAAAGACCAGTGAAGAATAGGCTCTACCCCTGACATCTCCCTGCCTAGTGTAATCTGTAATCGCAAACGCTATATCTTTTGATACAAACTGTAACGTTCATATTTTCTCGAACATGCCGGAGGAAACAGCAGCTGCCTCAAGTTCAGTGAGGTAAGGTATTTTTGTATTGTGTGCCTATGCTTGCTTTTCCTGGGTCAGTCTAATTGCTGGAGTGGAATGGAGCGTCTCAGTTGTGGAGCGTTGGCTATCAAAACGCATGAACAACTAAACTGAAGTTTCTGGCAAGTTTGTGTAATAGTTTTTCTATTCTATCGAGAGCTTCTGATAATGGATAAATTAAATGATTAAAGAAAGCGTTTAACACCTGGTGTACGAAGGTCTCTCAATAACATTGAACGTTCTATGGATGGTGTGCGTTCCAGGAATGGGTCAGATCCGCCTTGAATCTCATCAGCGTGAAAACCGTCGGCGTCGCGACACTGCAATGAAGACTATGCAAAACAAGTCCTATCTATATATCTATCTATATTCGTGTGAAAAAGCAAACAAGATTCGGGTGTGCGTTAGAATCGTACATTCTGTGACCACTAGAACGGCGCTTTGCATTTTGAACAGTGAACAACAGTAAGCGCTCGTGCCAATGGACACGCGCACAGCGTAGTAACGTTTCGGCTGGCTGGAATGAACGTTCCGTGATATTACAAATGACGTTTTACCGTCAGGTATGTAGCCAGTTAATATTACACGTTATTTTCAGTTCACCTGGCGATTTTTTTTATGAACGCGAGACCTGCACTGGGAATGCGCTAGCTAGCTACCTCACTTCTTTTTTTCTTTTTTTATAAAGCAAAAGACTAAATAGCTGTCTTTTTTTCCTCGCTAGCTAGCTCAGTCAAGCATGCTAGAACATACTCCTTGCAAGTGCAGACTCCTCTGGACCCTGTTGCTAGTAACCTGCCTAGCTTTTGGTTGACTTACCCAGTTAGCGAGTCCGCTTCGTGGGCCAGCGGAATGCTCATATTATTATTTTCTTTGCATGAATAACATTAGAAACTGGACTTTTTAAACCAAATTGACGCTTTTCAGTTGCCGGCATCTTTGCTCAAACTCGCACTGCTTGTAGCTACAGCCTGGTCTAACCCATGATGCAGTGACAGTAGGGGGGTGATTGTTGCGTTGCGTAGGCGACCCTTACCCCTCCTTACAATGTTTAATCCCTAGACAACTTTCACTAATTAACAATACATTACTAGGATTCAGTCATTAGTTTGACATGAATATACCTCCAAGTTGTGACTCAATTAATACGGTTACAGCTTGATTCCCATGAGATTGTTGACATTACTGTAATTCCATTTGTGGTACTTTGTTTTTCAGCATGGAAGAACAGCCTTGCTCATCGAAAGCTGCAGACAGGTGAGACAACTGACTGGGCTTCTCTAGAGTATCCATGACTATATTAAAATGCAATGTGAAGAAGCTTTCCAGATTTCAGTCAGCAATTCTTTGGGGGCCTCTTTGATTTAATTGTGCTGCAAGCTTTACCTATTGAAAGGAAAAATACGTGATGGGTTATTGATGCTTCAGTTACCAATTAAACATGTACACTTTACATTGGCATGGATATTTTCTTGCTCCTTAGTCTTAGCCCAACTCCTCACTGATATTTTATCATTTCACTTGTGCTGAATTCTGACTTTGTTTGAACTACAGCTCTGTAGATGTAATGGAGGAAGCGAAGAAGCTGATTGGCACTGGGAACAGGCACCTGGTGATGGGAGATGTAGTTTCTGCAGTCAACGTGTTCCAGGAGGCTTGCGGCATGCTGTGAGTACAGTTGACCTCAACTGATTGTATTTGTACCATTAGTTAAACAATTAGAACAGTTTGCTGTAGAATTGTATTAACACTTCTAATGTGAAGGCAATTTATGCTTCAGTTGGATGTTTAAGGGTAATGTCTTGACTTTCAGTTCACCTCGAGGTTAATTAGTTTATCGACTGGGGACAAACTGGGATAATTTCACTGACCAGTGACTCCTGTTGGGTTGCCTGGAGTGTATTTTGTCACCTATACAATCGCTTTTTGGCTTGCAGTAGTGATGGTGCCATGTGATCAATAAGGAAGGAAGTGTCAAATGTCTTTCCTACCTTGAAAATGATGGCTTATATAGGTGATGAAATGTGTACTACACCATTATTCTCATGTTGATGTTTTCCTCTAGTGCTGAGCGGTATGGGGACACTGCAGATGAGTGTGGGGAAGCCTTCTACCTGTGTGGGAAGTCTCTGCTGGAGCTGGCGAGGTATGTGGGGTGTAGGCTACGATTGGAGCCTCTTGACTTGCGCAGCGCCTGTGCTCAGTTTACATGGTTAATCTGAGTTCTCAGACTTGTGGCTTGGTTAGCCTACTGTGTAGATTGTGCTCTTGGGTAGGTTTAGCTAGGCTACACTATTGTCTGTTTATAAGTGTTTTCTTTATTGACCATTTAAATTCTAAGTAGGATACTTGTTATGGCCCGACTCTGACATCATCCCATTGAAGTTGAGATTTTAAGAAGGGTGGGTGGGGTTGTCCCAAGGATCCCACTTAGCAGCTATGGTTGTTTTTCTTGTGGTGTTGCAGGATGGAGAACACAGTCCTGGGTAATGCCCTGGAGGGGGTCCCCGAGGAGTCTTCTGAGGAGGGAGAGAAACCTGACAGCTCCAAAGTGGAGAGTGCTGACAACCTAGATGGTTAGTACCTCAATGTGACCACCTTAATTCCTTTTCACTCGTGGATGCTTGGAATCCACCTCAGCTCCCGGAACAGTTTACATATTATTGACTGCAGCGGGAGTACTAAAATGTATTGTTTTGTTGGATTGGGTAATAAGGTCTTATTTGAAGTGGCTTTTCAAACCAAATGCCAGAATTCAAGGTTTCTTGCCCCCAATGTGTGTCTGGTCCAGAGCAAACCAGGGATGAGCTTCGAATGCAGGTTTACGATGCAATGGCAGAAAAAGAGAACACTGGTGCAGATGCAAAAACCAAGGCAGAGGAGAAGAGTAAAACTGAGACAAAGGAAGAGGGAGCTGCAGAGTCCACTGGCAAAGATGGACTTGAGAAGTCTGAGCCTCATTTGAATGGGGTAGAGAAGAGTCCTGTTGCCCCTGAAGATGAGGCTGTGAAGGAGGCTACAGATGAGGCTGTGAAGGAGGCTACAGATGAACCTACAGATGAGGCTGTGAAGGAGCATACAGATGAACCTACAGATGAGGCTATGAAGGAGGCTACAGATGAGGCTGTGAAGGAGGCTACAGATGAACCTACAGATGAGGCTGTGAAGGTGGCTACAGATGAGGCTGTGAAGGAGCCTACAGATGAACCTACAGATGAGGCTGTGAAGGAAACTACAGATGAGCCTACAGATGAGGCTGTGAAGGAAGCTACAGGTGAGGCTGTGAAGGAAGCTACAGGTGAGGCTGTGAAGGAGGCTACAGATGAGGCTATGGAGGAGGCTACAGATGAGGCTGTGAAGGAGGCTACAGATGAGGCTCTGAAGGAAAATGGGGATGAAGCCATGGAAGAAGATGAAGCTATGGAGACTCCTAAAGAGCAGAATGGAAAGAAGGCTGAGGAGGAAAAGATGGCAGAAGGGGGTACCAGTAGACCTTTGTGTTTCAAACACTGTTTGGGTGCACCAGTGTTTGGGAATTGGGGGGCTAAAGGACCTGTCACATGAATGGAAGTTAAAGCTTCAGTCGGGGTGTAACGGGATGCACTACCTCATCACTGAACTTTGGACAGGCTTAACTGCATGAGGGGAAACCACTTCCACACCGTCACTGAACTCCTAACTGCACGTGTTTGGTTTTTCTCCCATATTTGCCTAGATAATTTGATTACTCACTAAAGTTAGTCTTGCTGATGTGACTGCAACTGCATAGACTTTACTCTTTTTTTTCTTTTTCTTTTTTTCCCCCCCATGCCCTTTGTAGAGGATGATGATGAAGATGATGAGGATGGAGATGATGAGGATGGAGAGGGTACTGCTGAAGACAAGGTAAATACTCCCTCTTATTGGGGGGTTCACTATCCTATTGAATTTCTTCCAACATAATTAATGTTGCCTTTGTGAATGCGTATTAATCTAAGAATCTTATCCCTCACCCTATAGGACAGTGAAGAAGAGGTGGGCAACCTGCAGTTGGCTTGGGAGATGTTAGAAGTTGCCAAGGTTATCTACAAAAGGTAAACACTGATGGTACCTGCAGGGGTTCACTTTAGAAATGATCTACGTTCTCATACAGTCGCTATAGATCTCAACGGCCTGCCAACGATCCCTTTTCTTTTCATCCAAACAGAAAGGAGAGCAAAGAGGACCAGCTGATGGCTGCACAGGCCTATCTGAAGCTTGGCGAAGTTGGTGCTGAATCTGGTATGGGCTTCATCTGCTGCTGGTCCATGGAATATAACCATGTCATTTTAAATGTATTGGGGTGGTTTCCCAGACTGATTAAGCTTAGTCCTGGACTAGAGAACATTTTCAGGAGTATGCTTTAGTCTAGGACTGGGCTTAATCTGTGTCTGGGGAAACCAGCCTATTGAGTTGTCGTCGTCCCCCCGCCAGGTAACTACCCCCAGGCTGTGGATGACTTCCAGGACTGCCTGACCCTGCAGCTGAAGCACCTGCCCCCCCACAGCCGCCTGCTGGCTGAGACCCACTACCAGCTGGGCATGACCTACTGCTACACTGACCAGTACAGCCAGGCCATCCAGCACTACGGCTGCTCCATCAAGGTCATCGAGAGCCGCCTGGGTATGACTGAGTGAGGGGTTGAGGGTTATGTGACACGTTGTTTACCCCTGCTACGGTCTTGTACCAGGTCTCGAAAAACAGATTCTCAATGAGACTCGTCTCGATTAAAAAAAGGTTGAATAAATGATGTGAAACTTTGCATCCTGGCTACAAAGACATTGTCCAAGGTCATTCGGAAGTATATTTTATTAATTATGTTTTAATAGTCAAGATACCTGCTCAGTTACTACTTCCCTAGTCCTGATCCATCAACTACTGCCATGACACTATGTAAATGCTAGGTTAAGGGTTGGGGTCAAGTGTGGTCATCCCAAGCATTTACCCTGCCACTTCTGTCCTGCGTGTGGATGGGCAGCCATGCTCCAGGAGGTGATTGACAAGGCGGAGGGGGCGGATGCAGCGAAGGAGGAGAAGAGTGAGATGGAGGAGCTGAAGATGCTGCTCCCGGACATCGCTGAGAAGGTGGAGGACGCCAAGGAGAGCCAGAGGACGGCCAGCTCCGCCTCCATGGCCATACAACAGACCCTGGTGAGCAACGCTAGCGTCTCGGTAGTCTCGTTCCCTGACACTTCCACCCAAATGTGCAGAAGGTCTGGTGGGCCAACATGTCAAACTTGGCCTTCATTAAGTTAATAGAAAGACTGTCAAATGGACGGCGCATAGCCACTGGCTTTACCTCACAGCACCCTTTACCTCAGAGTCGTTGTGTGCAGTAGCCTAGAGATGAGGCACATGGCAGCAATGAATGAGCCCAGGCCACGTAACCCTAATACACACTACAGAGCCAGACCAGACCAGGCTGGGCTGGCCTGGTTATTCATCCACCATAGCTGCTGAAATTGACAATGGGAAAGCATGATATCTGAGCCAGTGTGGTTTGGTTTCCCTGTGGTGTGTAAAGCCTCTTGGCGATTGTGAATGCGAGTAAACAGAAGTCTTAACCCATTGTGTGTGTGTATCCCTGCTTCTACTGAACAAGCTTGATCTGTCTTCCAGGCTGGAGCCTCCACTTCCTCAGCATTCCCAGGTGAAAATGGTGGGCCGTCTTCATCCTCTTCCTCATCGGCATTCGCAGCATCCTCGTCGGCATTCGCACCCAGTCAGGTAAGGTCATTGCGGTCTGTTCCTGTCTAATGTTAGAACAACCACCCATGGAAATTAGATTTTTACCAACCAGTGGCATGTATACCAAAGCACTTGGATGTGAAAATGGATTCCCTCACGTCTGTCCTGTTTCAGATCGCAGCGAGGCCGTCTGGCGCGTCCTCCTCAAATGGTGCTGCTGCGTCTTCCTCCAAGTCCGTGTCGGACATCTCTCACCTGGTCAGGAAGAAGGTGAGTTCCTCCTCTTCCTCATCACCGCTGCGGCTATGTCATAAACCCGGAACTAGTGCTGCACTGGGAGCCAGCTTAGAAATGGGATATGATTGGGACTTTCCTCCCAGTGCTGCGTTAGTTCTGGGTGTGGGACTCCTCTCACCTTCCCTGCTGTTTTATGACTGTGCCCAGCTGTTGATCTCCGCCTGCTCCTACTCCTACGCCGGTCCACCCCCCGCCCAATCAATCTCTACCCACCCTCTCCCTCCAGCATGCTCATGGTGCATGGATTGCTTGCTTTTAGCTGGTTGTGACCCTCTAATCTGGTGTTGGATCGCTTCGCCTTCCTAAATCTCTCCTTTTAGTGTAGTGTTGTGCATGTCTCCATCGGTCTCTGGACCTGGCTTGCTGCCAGTGGTGTTGGTGTGAAGCTGCAGCAGTGTTGTGGTGGCTGTGTAGATCTAGTCTGATTGAACCGTGCTGTTGTGACTTGCAGGGGAGGCTGGCGGACGTAGAAATCGGAGGACGGGGCTCATCGAAATACAATGAGTCTGTCCGCCGATTTCTACCTCCACCAGCCTCTCCTGTTGTGGTGTAGTAGTCTTTTGATTGTGGTAGAGTAGCTGCAGTAGAGGTAATATCACAAGGTAAGCCAACCCCGCCCCCACCCAACAATCTGTTCTGTTCCTGCACAGAGGAAACCTGAAGAGGACAGCCCAAAAAAGGACACTGATGCAAAAAAGGCCAAACAGGAAGCCACAGTTAATGGCAGCGGCGACTCCGCCAGCAATGGAGTCCAGGAGAAAAAGGCACAGGAGGCGAGTGATGGGCTTAACTCATTCTCTGTAGGGTCAGGTGACTCGTGGGTGTCAATGGGCTGTCATGACCCGTACCCCCCCCCCATACTTGAAAAGACCTGCTTATGCAGAGTGAGTGTCAAACTGATGGCTCCACTGGTAAGATGAGAAACTTTATTGTCCCACAAGAAAATTGTCATGGGCATTTTAGACTGTCGGCTAAGACTCCCCAGTCAAACCTGACCGGATGATGTAGCAGGTTTATCAGTGGACTGAGTGTCAGGGGGGGCCCCATTTGAATAAAGCAGAATCCAGACTTGACAACTTTCTACTGTACTGCTGCAGACCCAGGCTGGATTCTAATGTTTGTTTCTTTCCTGCAGGCTGAGCAGCCGTCCGCTTCAGTGGGTTCTTCGGCGTGATCGTGATGAGACTTTCTTCCTACTACTACTTCCTAATCTTCCAGCCAGCAGAGCATTTCTGCCTGCCCCCCTCCCCTCCCCCATTTAACACCTTTTTTTGTAAATAAGACCATTTTCACAGATTTGTTCGTCCAGTTTTTTGTATACTTGTAGTATTGAGAAAAAAAAAAACAATAAATAATATTTGCATATGTGAACCACTGGTATTTAGTGTCCCATAACACCTTTTTCATTTGGATTTTTTTTTTTTTTTTTTCAACCCATTTGAAATTACAGTTCTCGTAGTTTGTGGGATCAGTGATTGGCTGGAGGCGTGGGTCAGAGTTTAGTAAAGGCTTCCTGGTCATTGTGGGGAAGATGGACCCATCAGTTGCAGTTTATCCCTGAAGTGAAAGGGTTCCTCCAATGTCCGATATACCAGCTGCAGAGGGAGATGTTACATGGAGAAATGAGAATGTTTGAAAGACCTGTTCTTTGTAGGCAGATGCTAGGTGGGATCCTTGGGATGACTATCCTAACCTTAAGCCTTACCTTAACTGTTTGAAATCTCAAATGTGGTGATGTCAGTTGGGCTGTCCCAAACATCCCATTTAGCATTTAACCCACCTCTTTCTTTGAATTGAGTTTTATTGGGGAATTTTCTCTGACCACCCTTGTATGTGGTCTATCAAGACAAAGGATTACTGTATGGAGGACTTACCTGTATGTACTGGTTAGAGAGCTGACTGGTGAAGAGCTCAGCAGTGAGGTGGGTGGTGGGGATGAGCTGGGAGATGGCTGGGTGTTTGGGCTGAGGGCTATAGGAGGCCAGCTGGTCCACAGGGAGCAGGGATCTGTCTGTGTCCTAGGAGGGTAGATCAGGGAAGTTTAAAGTGTTTTACATGGTACACACTATAATAGATACAAACAAAAGAGAAGACTTCTGAATAACCCTTTATAAAAGAAATGACTCCCTGACAGGTTGGCATCTTCACCTCTTCACATGGTGCCAGCTCCTGCTCTCTCTGCACATCTGCCACCTGCACAAATACAGATGCCCCCTTCAGGAACTGGACCTATCACACATGAGAGAAATGGAGATACAGGATCAGTGTATTAGCTGAGTTTCTCAGTGTACTTGGGTGCTAGGTAACTTAATAGTCAACTATGATGTGGGTCCACCATGTTTTTTTCTGGGGGGGGTGGGGTTTTCACAAAAATAAACTTATAGCCATTACACTGCTGGAGTTGACACAATCTGACCATCATACCTGTCTTTCATGTTGTAGGTTCTCTAGAACAGTTTTGCAGCTTCCATTTGCCAGTGCAGTAAGAACAGCCTTGAGTATATGGATACATATTTAAGTGTGGTGTAATGTTTGGTATGCATAAAATAGTCCAATAAAAAAGCAGTGGACATATGATTCATGCAACTCATGCTGCTGGAAAAAAAGATGTGATCTGTAACAATATACAGAAGAGTGACCCTCTGCTGACCTGAGAAGGGGAGCCCAGGTAGAGAGGCAGCTGATACCGGCAGGAGTGACAGCGCCCCCCTGTGGTAAAGATGGGAACTGCTGTCCAGCACTGCTCTCTGAGACTAAGGGTGGGGATGAGGGGGTCCCACCACTGCCCCTCTCTGCTCTGTGAGTCAGTGGGGTCCTGGGGCAGGGCTACCGATACGGCATGGAGGTGTATGATGGCCGTAAGGTTCTGATTATACACCCGCTTGTGGAAAGACTTCAGCAACACACAGATTAATTCATGAGAGACTTATGAGTCCTGATGGAGGTTTCATTATCACAGTTATGTAGATGTCACCAAATAAAGGCATTTTATTAACGTTGCCAAAACGCATCAACATTTGTTGAAATGACAGAATGATTGACACATGGACATCCAATCATGAGATGTGGTAAGCATTACACAGCATTACTAAGATCACATACTGCATATGGGCCAAGACCAGGAACTAGGAGGATATGGACGAAGATAAGTTAGGTAAGCCATTAATGCCCCATCGGGAACATCAGGAGTTTCACTACTTTGAACCAAGGAATCTAAACAGAAGCAAGGGTCAGATACGTCATTATAAACCAGGAACCAATGCCACACTGGGAGTCAAGCTTCAATTAAATTCCATTTCAAATCTGGCTTCCAGTGGAGCATTAGTTCTGGGTTTATGACGTATCTGACCCTACCGTCTGTTTAGATTCCTTACCTTGACCCCGTCCCTCCACCGGGGGGCGCTCTGGCTGCTGCTGGGGTCCAGCTGTACGATGGGGGCTGGGGGGTCATGGGCGACCCAGCGGGTCCCCTGATAGAGGGCTCCAGGAGGGCTGAGGGAGCAGAGGCCCAAGGTGACCGCCGACCAGGGCAGGTTCAAGGCTCCATCCACGGACACCTGGCACAAGGCAGAGTCTCTGGTTTGAGAGTGTGTAAAAACTCTCAGAAACCAAAACGCATCCACAGTGACTATGCTGATTATGCATTAAACCATCATTTATTTTTCTATTTGAGAGCGCCGGTCGTATTGTTTACTTACAAGACAGGACAGTAATTTAATAGTAACACACAGGTCCCGACCTCTGAGGGTGCTCAGCCATAACAAATCAGCCAAATGATCTTTTTTGGGTCCGCCTTAATTAATAATTCAAGTAAAATTCAAACACTGGTCCCAATGATTATCCACTGAGCTCAGACACTCTCAGGTCACAGAGGTCATTTAAAACACCATAGAATACCATACATTCTTATTCAGATTGTGACAGACGTGTAAGGCTGACCTGAAAGCAGTCCGTAGGGGTGATGGTGGAGGCCAGGGGAGACTCAGGGGGGAAGGGGAGGAGTGGTGCCTCTCCACTGTAGATGTGCAGCCTGGCCACAGCATCACCGTACGGCTCAAACGGCTTCCCCAGACAGTCCTCAGGCTGGGGAACACATCAACACACGCACACATGCACATGCACATGCACATGCACACGCACACACACACACACACACACACACAGTGAATAATGAGCTAACCCAGTCTTTCCTGTAAACATACACACACACACACACACACACACACACACACACACAGTTGAAGACTCCTTCATACAATGATCTCCAAACTCATGGAATTCTGGAAAGGTTTGATTGGCTACAACAGTCAGATGCTGTAGACTGGGACAGTGTGTGTGTGTGTGTGCAGGAGGAGCCAGACTGAGAGAGGTACCAGGGTGGTGAGGGCCAAGGCAGGGGGCACGGGGACATGGTAGAGGGGTACGGAGTGGGTGCCAGTGTTCCAGGTAGTCATCGTCTGGCCTGCTGCTGATGTTTGCCCCTCTATTAACAGGACAGCATTAAATGGCTTATTGCACCAACAGAGCAGCATTCTCTTCTACTTCTATGTGACTACGGGTGGATTTTCTTTTACCAATTTAAAGTTTCATGTTTATTTGAGTTTAAAATGGCATTTTACACAGGGCCACAACACACTTCACATTTAGATATAACAACGCACAAACAAAATATAAACTTTGAAATCCAAATAAATTGACATTTTAAATGATCTACAAATTACAAAACATACTATACTACAGTATGTCAGCCTAGTCAGGTACTCACTGTGGGTAAGAGTCTGTGTTAGCCGGACCACCCCCCAGGCTGTCAGGAGCCCCCCCATGTCAGCCAGGTTCCCCACTAGCCCCTCCTCCTCCCAGGGTGGGGTCTCTCTCTGTTTGACTAGCCCACTGAAGGGCACAGCGCTCCCTACAGGCCGGTGGTAGAAGCGCAGGATCAAAATCATATCCTCACCAGGCAACACCTGACTGAAACCAATCTGAGGGTGAAAAGAACTCAATCAGCCTACCTTACATCGGTAGTAGGTACACAGAAACACTAAAGCAGTGATCTTAACTCCTGGTCCTGGAGAGTCGCTCCAGCTCAGCAGCGACACTCCTGATTCAGCTCATCAAGGTTTTGAAGATCAGTTGCTGAGTTCAATCAGGTGTGATACTGGAGCACTAGGCTGGGACTAAAACCTGGACCCACTGCGACTCTCCAGGACCAGGATTTAGTATCATTGCACTAAAGGCTATTGGAGATGCAGTACGGTGTCCAGTGTACCTGCTGCTCCCCAAAGATGAGTTCACCATGGATGATGGAGGTGCGAGCCGTATGGGTGCAGCAGTGCAACCCTGAGTCCCCACACATCAGCACCTGAGAGGAGAACACAGAAGGGTAGAGGATCTGAGACTCTGAGACAGGAGCTCACGGGCACACACACACACACACACACACACACACACACACACACACACACGCACACACACACACACACACACACACACAGACACACACACTCACTCACTCACCTTTCCAGTCCTTTGGCTGTACCCAGTCAGTCGAAGGCTTCCCTCTCCCTGAGGAGCCCCCCTCACCCTGTCCACACTGATTCCCAACCTTTCTCTACCTCCTTTTTCTAGGAGTCCAAGAAGTGAGGGATCGATATCACTGCAGACAAGGTGGTTTGGTACTCATTGTTAAAAAAAATAAAAAATAAACACTCAATTTGTATTGTAACCCGTTTCCATCAAGTAGACACAGTGAGAATGAAGGAAGTCATTCATTTCAACATCCAAGAACGATCATTGAAAACAATGGATGAGACCTGAGTTTTAGTGTCTTTATTGCAAAGTATAAATGAACAACACACCCAGGAACTGTCACCAACAACAGCCCAGCTAGGAGGAGGCCAACGACAGTCACATACAGTAGCCAGGAGGCCTCACTTACTAAAGCCTGGAGTACAACCACACAGAGATTACTGATCACTACGCACTCCAATTATCATCAAAATCATCATCATCATCACCATCATCATCATCATCATTATCATCACCATCATCATCATCATCACCATCATCATCATCATCAGAGGTGAGGAAGAGAAAACCATTCTACCCCAAATGTGTCTGCTGCATCCATAATCCATAATGAGGATATTTGCAAAAGAACAGTGCCAAATAAAAAATGCTGAAGGGAGTATGCTAAGTATTTTGTTTTAGCTGCTTATCAATGTGTCTTTTTGTGTGGAGCAGGATACAAATTCAATCAAAGCATTGCTTTAAACCTAGGTTAAGGGAGGGGCTGTAATCTCTCTTTCTCACCTCTGATTGGATTCTTCCAAGGGGGGAGGGTCTTCATGATCATTGTAGGGGAGGAGAGAGAAAAAATGATTGGCTGCTGAGGGTTGTAATGTTGAAAGGGGAAGGGGTGGGTTTCCTTGAAGAGTCGCTGGGTGAGATGACACCTACAATAACAGAAAACACAACTACTGTACCATCAACAGTAAAAACGATTCATTCATTCATTCATTCATTCATTCATTCATTCATCATTCATTCAATCAATGATTCATTCATTCATTCAGTCAGTGAGTCAGTCACTCAGTCAGCCACACTCTTTCTATTGGTCTTCAGTTTGAAATATCAGAGTAATGAAGCTAGAGGAAGGATGTCAGTAGATCATCATCAAACTCACCATGGCGGGGTATCTGTACTGGCTGGTGTTGCTGGGGTCGATCTTCGCCAGGCTCTGCACGTCCCCGTCCCGAGCGTTGACCACCCGCAGGCACAGCTCCATGTTGCCCACCTGAAGGACCCAACCAGACACACGTCAGACCCTCTGTTCACGATTGACCATGTGATTTGTATTATGTGTTAGGTCGTGTATATTATTTGTTTCTATTGATGTGTGAGCAGCAGCACTTTCAATTGTTCAAGACAAATCTCCTTTTAGGGACAATAAAGTTGATCTTATCTTATCTTACCTGATGTACACAACGTTGTGTCATGTTTCACCTGGCAGCTAGCTAGGTAACATAACTTAAAATCAGCTGTCATTCATAGTACCATGTTATGATGAAACACCTTGTAATCAAGCCTGATATGATATTCCTTGTCATTCCTGAGACAGCATTTTGGTGTTGTGATGTCATATTCAACTTGATTACAGCTACTTTTAAGCTACTTTTAATTATCTCTGTTCTTGTCTATGTATTGTCTCTGCCTCTGTCTGAAGTACCACTGTTGCTCTAACAGGAATTGCCCCATGGGGACAAATAAAGTTGTTTGAATTTAATTTAATTTAGTTTAGGCAGGACGCCCTCCCCTCACCTGGGGGACTGAGTTGAGCTGGCCTGGGCTGAGAGAGGGTCGGACGGGGAGGCTGCGGACGGGCATCCTCCAGTGGCCACTCTGGACTTGGTGGTGCTGGTCGAAGAGGTCCAGGCGAGCCCAGCCCCGGGCCACCAGCTTCTGGATCTCCTGGCCATACCCATCCACACCTCCAGCAGCCTGGAGCTCCACCACCAGAGAGAGGGAGGGGGAGGGCTGCATCCTGTAGGGAGGGAGGGAGGAGGGAGTGGGGAGACACACACACACACACACACACACACACACACACACACACACACACACACACACACACACACACACAGGGCTAGGATACATCTGATACTACTGAATCAGCACACATAAGAACTGGTGCAAGAGAGACCAAGGTTCAATATCTCAGCAACCCTTTATTTTGGCACATAGAGGTGTTGTCAGTAAAACTACAAACAGTGAGTATAATTAGAATTAAATGATCGGGTTATAATCATTTATAATAATAATTTATGTGATTTTCTAAGTAAGGATCTGCTTAATACCCGGCTGTAAAATAAAGGGTTACCAATATATCTACAATAGATATTTACTTTATATGCAATATAACATTCTGACCTTGTGTAGAAGATCAACACATCAGCACTCTCTTGGTAGTACAGTGCTTACCTGGGCACTGGCTGTTTGACTGACAGGGGGGCGTAGTTCCCAGGGGGTACACTGTGTGCGTAAGGGAGACCCCCTCCCGGCTGGCAGTGCGAGGGGGGCAGAGGGGTAGGCCTCCCCACCTCCTGTCCCCCAGAGTAGAGACCCGCTACCAGACGCAGCACCTGGAGAGTGGCATCCACTCCCACCACCAGGTCATAGAAGATCACAAAACCAGCTCTGCAATCCAGTAGTATCTGGTTTGGGTACTAAAAACTGGTTTGTGTAGTACAAACTGGGTAGTATTTGAGTTCGAGTTCTATTCATATCATATTCAGAAAACACAGTGTTTGTGCCATATATACAATAGTGTTTTTATAATTACATTTAGTGGGCAAACAATTTCCATAGTTACAGAGAAAACTTCCTCATTTATAGATAATACAGTACGTCTATGGGTGGATGAGCAGACTCACGCAGGGTCGTAGGGCGCAGGCCCCAGAGAGACCAGGGGATCAAGTACATGCCTCCCCAGGTTAGAGGAGTGTGGCCTGGGCTGGGTCTGCGAGACAGGAGGGGTGGATGTGTACTGTAAGTACCGTACAGTATGATAAATGACAAGAGCTGGTGAGTTGGGTCATGGCTTTAATCAATCAATCAATCAATTAGAGCCAAGACAAAAACATAACAACATTAGCATTCAAAGCCACCAGTAATACTCTGGCTTTACCAGGGCTGGGGGAGCATGCATCTGGGCCAGGGGATGCAGGGCTGGCTGGGCTGGGAAGGGGTGTGGTGGTGGAGGGGGTGGGGGCTGCCTTCGGTCCCTGGGGGCCTCTCTGGCCCTCTCTACCTCCCTGCGAAGGCCTTCGATCTCAGCCTGGATGCTGGCCATGTGATGGGTGTGTTCCCTCTGGATCTGCTGCAGCCCCATCCCCACTGCTGTTGGATCAGAGAGAGACATACAGGTGGTGATGTCATGGCTTAGTTGTAACACTTCCAGCAAGCCTTGTTTGACCTCCTCAAGGTCAATATCTCATGTAGGGCTGCTTCATCACAAGAGTGTGATTCCAAATCACTTCAACTGCACTACAATATAGACAGAGAGGGAGAGAGGGAACCTTCTTCGCCGCGGTGCTTGTCCCTGGCCAGTGTGATCCTGAAGATCTCCTCCTCCAGCCTCTGGTTCTCCTGCTCCACAGCCAACACATCAGAGTTCTGAGCCCGCTGAGGAGGCTTCATCCCTGGCCAGAGAGAGAGAGGGAGAGAGGGAGAGAGGGAGGGAGGGTGGGGGTACACTCTTAGAAAAAAAAGGTTCGGCTTTCCCTTTTGGAGAACCCTTTGAAGAACTATTTTGGGTTCTAGGTAGAACCTTTTTTTCGAAGAGTGTAGAGAGACATGCTAGACAGTGATGAGGATACTCCATCCCACACTCTCTTATGAACAGAAGAAACAGACAGATAAATAGGTGAATGCACTGTATACACATGCAGATTAAAAACAAGGTACCAAAGGTGATACAGATGATGTCCTGAGGAACCATGTAGGACTGACACTCACTCTTCTTCTTGTGCTTTGCCTCAGTACCGGGCTGGTTCTGCTCCAGTGTGTGGGCCTCCGCCTGGAGGTCATGCATCTGAGCCAGAACTGCCGGGTCCGAACCGCCAGACTGCATATAGGCCAGCCTCAGAGCTCTGTTTACACACACGCACACACGCACACACACACACACACACACACACACACACACACACACACACACACACACACACACACACGCACACACAGTACCTAGTTACACACATACACTTTTACTACTACTTTCAGCATACATGTAGTGCTTATTTCTTATTTCTACCAAACTGAATATTACATATACTAAATAATTAATGATATAACATGAAACATAACTATTCAAATGTAACTCATGAAATGACATCAAATGTAACGGAATGACTCCAAGGTTGATTAATGCTGAAACGTGTTGAACATGTTTAATGATTGATGTCGAAATGATTGATGTTGAAGTATAATCAAGTTTGAAAGGGAAAGAGAGAAAGAGGAACCTGACAAGGCCAGGAACAGAGAATATCCTCCAGATGTAAGGAGAGGATATGGCAGCTGGAGGGTGCGTGAGTGCATATATGAGAGTCCATGTACGTGCACACTTTACATGTACATCCTCCTAAGGTACTTTAAGGCCGGAAGCAGAGGATATGGCAGATTGGAAAGTGCTGACATGCATATCCTACGTGTGCATCCTGCACATCCTGTGTACATCCTCCTACGCTCCTACGCTACTTTCCAGCTGGTACTTTCCAGAATGAGAGGAAGGTGTGCCCAAAGGTGGTGTGAGGAAGGAGAAAGAAGTCTGATAGGAGTTCCAGGAGGGGCTCCAGGTGGAGGAGGAGTTCAGGTCGGGAGACAGGTATAAAATGGGATGACAAGAGCATCTCAGCGGGCATTTCCATGAGACCCCGAAGAGGACGGAACCCTAAAAGACCAGGAGGTCTTAGCCCAATCTGGGTTTCCACAAGACCAAAGTTCTCTCTGGGGACAATTCGGACAAGGAATCCCCCAGCCTAGAGGCTGTTGGCATCGGAGTAGGCTCCTTCTGAGCTACCTTGAGACTTAGCCCTCACTCTTTCAGCACTTGGCATCGCCCATAGCTGTTAGCGGTTGGGACTTTGTCAAAAGGCTTGCTGGAGGTCAAGTGACCGCTTCACTTGGAAGGGGAAGCGAGAGTTGTCGAAGTCCCTCGGCTTAGAGCACGGTGCTACTCTGGAGACATCAGCAGGGCTGATAGAGGAACCAAAATTATTCAACAGGATGCTGGATGGGGCCTCTCTAAATTTATATTAAGTCAATTAGAGTAGGGACAGAGGTATGGTTTTATTTATTTTATTTTTATATTGAAATTGCCATGCTGTAATGCTTTAAGCTCAAATAAAGTACAAACCTGTATTTAAAGAAAAATAAGTTAGAAGGTTAGAAGGTTGTTAGAAGGTTAGTTAGAAATTAAACTGTCACCTAAAGTTGAATTATCCTACTTGTTAATTGTAAAAAGTTTTTCAACTAAAAAGATTAAAAAGGTTTCACTTCACATCATAGGATCTAAATGTCTAGCCTCCTTTTTCAATATCTCCTTTGGATGAATTGACCTCATTGATAAATTAAATTCCTGTGGCCACACCAACTAGCACTCATATAAGAATAGAGCTGTTGTTAACTATAGGGGCTTTTATAAGTTATGTTCCGTTGTGGGTCACTTATGGTTCGTAGCTAAAAGAGGAAGCAGGGAAAACTATAGGAAGTAGACAGTTCTAATCGCCACTAGCCTAAGCAGATTTTTAGGGTTCCTACTAGGGTAAGACCCTTTAGGCTAAAGATCATACCCGTTAGGTGGAGGGCTAGTCCGGGGCTCTTGTACAGGGCCATTTTGCCGGGAGACACATGTCATAGATGTACACTTAAAATGTATATACTTACCTTATTTGGGTGGAGAGGGGGCCATCGACCGAGGACATAAGGTCAAAGGTGACATTATGTCCCCTCCAATCATCAGGTGGGACCGTGCTGTGTGAGACAGAATGGGAACTAATCTCTTTGGCCCTAAAAGAGCACAGAGGAATGCAAATACATTTGATTAAAATTAATTTCATGAACATATTTTTTCTTGACAAACATGTTTCTTTGAATGAAAAAACACTATCTCTAACACTTCTGTGAGATGAGAAGATCCTCTGCTGCCCTCTAGTGGCTTGGCTCACCCCTGCAGGCCCGGTAGGGAGGTGATGTGGTCTCTGAGCTGCTGCAGGGTCTCCTCATTCCTCTCCTCCTGCTCCCTCAGCTCCAGCAGCAGAGTTTCCAGGTGAACAGTGCTGCCCTGCCCAGCCAGGGCCCCAAGCTGCCGTGCAATCTCTGACATGTACACAAAGAAGATAGGATTATATTTCCTTGTGTAGATGATGCCATAACGTTTCTACACATTCTGGGCCAGTTTCCCAGACACAGATTAAGTCTAGTCCTGGACGAAATAACATTTTCAGAAGTAAATCTTCAATTGAAGATGCATTTCTGTCTAGGATTAGGCTAAATCTTAATATTAATTAGGATTAGGTTTAATCTTAATCTGTGTCCGGGAAACCAGCCCTCTATCTCTACTGCCCTTACCCTCCCTCTGTGTCTCCAGGTGGTGGTTGTGTTGCTGTATCTGTGCCAGTTGGCGGTCATGCTCCTCTGCCATCTCCTTCATCCTCTCCCTGTGACCCCACTGCTGCCCTCCTATCCCCAACACCTGCTGGTCACCCCACAGTCACGGGTTTGATACCATTCCTCATTCAATTCCATGCATTACAATGAGCCCGTCCTCCGATTTCTACCTCCCCCAGCCTCCACTGGTAGAGATAGATACAGTTCTCCATAATCACAACAGTGGCATTGTTACTGGTGTTGTTTATTCATAGTGGAGTCACATTAGGTACATCTGGGGCATTGGAAGTTGATTCAAGTTGTTCAAGTTGTTGCTTAGGGCAGCTGAGAGTGAGATATTGCACTGCATCAGGGGAGGCTGGTGGAGGCAGAAATCAGAGGATGATTTCTCTGATTTCTACCTCCCCATGGTCGTGGGCTGGTAGGGGATTGGGGACGGATGAAGAAGAGTGAGAAGCTAGAGGACAGAGGCCAAGAGCTCACCTCAGTTTCAGTGTCAGTGGACCATTTAGGCAGGCTTGGCATACTCTCCTCAATGGACATCCTCAGCTTGTGAAACTGTAAAGCAGAAGAGTTGTTCATCTCTGTATCATATTTCTGGTAAATTGACCCCTCAGGTTCACCATCCAAGAGACCTGAGATAAGTATTAGTAATAAAGAACATACAGTATGCATGGTTCAGTGGAGGCTGGTGGAGGTAGAAATCGGAGGACGGGCTCATTGTAATGCATGGAATGGAATACGAATTTGGTGTCAAACAAACCTTCCATTCGATCCATTATCATGAGCTTGTCCTCTGATTTCTACCTCCACCAGCCTTCACTGGCGTGGTTAGGTTACCTAGCTAGTTTGCATGTCTAGTCTCTAGATGGGTGATAATGAGCAGGTTTCCTGGACACAGTTTAAGACTAGTATAAATCTCCATTAAAGATTCATTTTAGTCTAGGCACCTCGTCAGCAAGGTTCCGCAAGGCAAGGCTCTCTGACACATTTCCCCGTAGGTCGTCCTCTCTCCCAGTCCTTGGTGGTCGTGTTGTGTCACTGGCCCTCTCCCTCATGTTCCGCAAGTGCATACTCCTCTCTCTCAGCTACAGGGGGCGCGCGCGCGCACACGCACACGCAAAAACACGCACACACACACACACACACACACAAACAATTAACTGTTATTCTTTGCCTGAAGCCATAACCTGACATCGACTTTCTCTGAGCAATATTCATGTGCAAAAGTGGCGCATATTACGCAAACGTTGCCAACCCATTACACAAACATAGGCTACTTTATACGATCCGCTTTTCTGTTTAGCTGGCCAGTGGCCTATTATACTCGACTAATTTACTCACACTTATAAGATCAGGGGTGCTGGTCCGCTTAGGATAGACACCTCTACCGATGTCTCTGTCTGGGTTGGTGCGCTCAGGGTGTCTCTGCCTCAGTACCACTGGGTCCCCAATATCGCTGCCTATGCAGAAGAATGCTTTATGCTTCTCCAGGAGACCGAGTGAGTGAAATGCCATACTACAGTCTCGACAACTAAACTCTCCCAACGCCTCCATCCCTTCTTCGTCCGTTGACTTGAGTTTAGGCAACTAGGTAAGGTAGCTAGGACGCAGGGTTATCTGTGACCAATCACATGAGAGAATAGGCTACTATTATATTACGTTGTAAAATGAGTTAATCCGGTGCGAAATTGTCACTTCGCTCTGAATATATACATTTGTCGCTTGGATGTAAAGTTGCTTGCTGCTACTGTTGATTACTCCACTTGTTCGTTGGTTACTGTCACTATGTTGATATAGCCGTGTTGTGAGGGTGTGGAGGGTAGTGATTTCCTCCTCTCAAGTATACACTATGATACTTCCATGGAATTTAGTGTGTCACTAGATAATGCAGAACCGAGCGGGTCACGTTTATAATAGAATGCTTAATCATATAAATAAATACAGACAAAGGGACATGTTTGGCAAACTGATGCAAAATCTGTATTACAATTTTCTTTTTCCAAGATGCAGTAGTTTCTTTTCTCATACAGACAATCCCATACATGACACCTTATGTTTTTAAAATCTGTGAACAACGTTATCATCAAAATAATCTTAATCATTCAAAACTCACAATTTGTATTCTTTTTTTTTTTTTTTTTTTTTTTACAAGGCTGCAGGAACAATATGCAAACAAACAAACAAAAAAGAAATACCAATGTGAGATTTTTGACAGCTGTACCAAAATAGAAAACAAAACAACAAGCCTTAAATCTGTGATAAAGCCTTTAACATCCCTACCAGCAAGGAAAATATATGTTATTTCAAAATCTGATAATGCATTATTTACAATAGCAGTCCCTCATGTGAGAAAAAAAGTAAACCAGACTGCACCTTAACAAAAGCAGTAGGAGTAATGTGTAACCTTATTGAGTCTTAATCAACCACAGAGCTTGGTGGTGGGTAACTAAATATAGACCAGTGGAGGCAGAAATTGAAGGTGATACTATTCCGTTCCATGCATTACAATTAGCCCCATCCCCCCGATTTCTGCCTCCTCCAGCCTCCCCTGATACAAACAGTGAGTTCTCTTTTCTCATCTGTCCCTCATCACGGTCAGTGTCTGCCTTTTACAAGCTAATTAATGTATAAAAAAAAAAAAAAAAAAGAAACATCACCTCATAAGTGCAGTGTGATTATGTAGTTTTTTTTCTGGATTGTTCCACCTTTTTTAATCTCTTACTGGCTACATTCAATATCTATCATTGTAAAAAAAAAAAAAAAAAGAGTTGCATGTTCCAGACATCTGTCCTGCAAAGGTGGCAGGCTTGTACTCCCTTACGTACGGGAGACATCGCTATCAGCTGCTCACAAGTGATGGTTCCAACTCAACATAAATGCTTCAAATTGCTTCAGCAAGAGCAGGTGTTAAAGCCAAGCCATAAGTAAAGTTACGTCATTACATTGAAGCCGTAAAAACATTTTTTGTATTGTCAAAAGCAAAAGAAACAAGTTTCAATAAGCATCTGAGCTTCCCGAAAAAGAGAAAAGAAAAAGAAAGTAAAAAAGAAAAAACAGAAACAAACCAAGAAACACCCTCTGGCCCTTCTCTGTCACACAGGCATCTGAGTAGTGTCCCTTGTGCATGAGGAGGACGGAAAGCAGAAGAGTCAAATGAAGGAGGAAGCACGATGTGATGTGATGGGTGATAAAGCCGTATTAGGGGTTTGCTTCGTCATCGGATGTCTGGCTGCTGCTGGTGCTGCTCGTCTCTGACTCAGAGCCCTCCTCTTGTGCAGGGTCTACAGGGTTTCTCCAGGACAACTGCAGGGGAATGCCCCGAGGCTTCAGGAGTGCGCAGTTCTGTCCTGACCCGTTTCTCTTCAGCTGGAACAGACAGACAGATGGGATGGATAAATACATAAATACCAACATGGACACCCGCCCATAGAATCACTGACACGTAGACTGTAAATGTGACGGGTAGGGTTCAAACACGGGTCACCCACGTGGAAGACACAAGCGTCTACCATTAGGCCAAGAGGACATCTTTAAGGACCAAGAGTGAGTTAATAGGTCTCAGGCAGGGCTACCTCATCACCAGAGCGTGATTCCATATCACCTCAGCTACATAAACACACAAAGGCACACATGTACTGTAAACATTATGCATCATGCTAATGACATTGCAAGTCATATGATTTCCCCCTTATTCTATTACCTGTAGAGTTTTAGCTTGAAATTCTTGAAGTTCGTCCTCCGTCAGGGGCTGGAAATTCTCATCATTCTCTGGCGGCTCCTGCCAACCCATAGCCTTCAGTAGCCTGCCAGGAAAGACAGACACCATGGGTCAGCTGGAACCATATTTTGTGCCTGAGAGCGAGCGAGCGTGTGTGTGTGTGTGTGTGTGTGTGTGTGTGTATGTTCACCTGTGCTCTGCCTCTAGTGAGCTGGACAGGTGTTCTGTGTCTGAGTCACTGAAAGAGTAGGAGATCCCGTTCACATGGCCTACTCCATTCTCCTTGGGCTCAGGAGTGCTTCCCTCACTCTGAGAGACAAGGAACCACAGCAATGTAGAAGCATTCATACCATCATCACAATGACTGACACTGCCCCTAACCTCTCCCCAGCCCCACTAAACCCCCCCTCCTCCTCTCCCCATCACACACTCACCTCCCCTGGGCTGGTGGGGCTGGTGGAGGTGAACACCTCCCCTGGGCTGGTGGGGCTGGTGGAGGTGAACACGTCCCCTGGGCTGGTGAGGCTGGTGGAGGTGAACACCTCCCCTGGGCTGGTGGGGCTGGTGGAGGTGGACACCTCCCCGTTTCTCTCAGTCTTCAAGCCTCGGAGAAACTCACTCTTACGATCGGCACTGCGGCGCATCAGTTTCAGCCGAGAAGGTGTGATGTCGATCGGAGGGGTAATGCTCGAGGAAAGCTGGGGTGGGAAGGGGGAGGGATGGAGAAAGAAGGAACAGGTGAAAAGGGGGACGGAAAGACAGTAGCAGGCTTTAATGGTCTAATTCAGATCTAACTCATTCACACTCATTGTACAAAGATTATACCTGAGTTTCCCACTCGGAGAGTATCAGAATCAACCATTAGGAAGCGCTACGCAAATAATCCAGTGCTGAAATCGTATGAACACCGCAATATCTTACCTTTGTTGGGGTCGTGGCTGCCTTGGTCACCAGGTTCTTGTAGACACTGACTCCGGAGACAGGGGCTTTGGTGCCATTGATTGGGTGGGGTCCCATGTTAGCGAACCCAGCGGTGAAAGCAGTGCTGGGGTCTTCCTTTGAAACCTTTCTGATGACCAGCATCTTTGACACGGTCTGCTTGGCACTGAGAGGGTTCTCTGTGGGAGATGGACCAGTCACGGTTAAGGAGAGGCCTTCACTAGAGACATTCATTTGAATGTATTTTACCTGGATAGAGTTGTGTTGAGTGTACCTTGTCACCTTTCATTCATCATCTTACCTACTAGTGATCTGTGTTCATATTCTAAATGTTTCTAGGTTTTCCTATTGTTCCAGTGTTAGAAATAGTACTTAGCAATGGTAACAGTTTACACCTAGTGACCAGCGGAGGCTGGTGGAAGTAGAAATCCGAGGACGGGCTCATTGTAATGCATGGAACGGAATGAGGAATGGTATCAAATACCAAATAGAATAAATATTCAATTTCCACCACCACCAGCCTCCCCTGCTAGTGACATAATCCTGACATCCTCAAAGAGAGTCACAGGCACAGCTCCTCAGAGCTCCTTACCCCACACTCCTGCAGGAGTCCCAACAGCATGTGTCTGGGCCACCGTTGTCCTGCTGAGCTCTGGGTTGAGGGAAGGCTGAGGTGAAGAAAACCCCAAACATAGAGCATTATTAGTCTCATACAAACATCACACAGTGGCACCAAGCATGTACTGGTGGATGGTTCAGCCATATTCAGCCACAGTTCCAGAGGGCCAGGTCTGATCTTAAATAACTCTTCACAACAATGTCTTATTAAAAGCAAAGAGAATGAGGATGAAGATGAGAAGAGAGGGGTGTGCACTCACAAAGTCCTCCTCCACGAACTTCAGCTTGTCCTCATGCCGTTCGTCATCACAGACGCCGTCAGGGAAGGGGCCGTCCTTACGGGGGGGTGCGGTTCTTTTGCGTTGGCGGTGAGGCCCTCGCCTCTCCCTGCCCCTGTCCCCCCCATTGCGCTTCAGGTGGCGCCCACCATGGTGGAGTCCGTCCTGCCCCCAGGGACCACTGTTCCAGCTGGGCATCTCCTTCCACCCTGGTCCCCCAGTACTGCTGCCTAACCCCCCCTGCCCCCCCTGACTCCCCTTAGCCACGCCAGAGTCCACAGAAACATGCCGCAGGAGAGATGGCTGCTGCCACCACCCGTCACCTAGCAACCGGGGGAAGGCAACATCAATATCCAACACACACATTCTGACTATACTATACAAATACTGAAAAAAGAGCAATATAAGCTCTGTATAATAGTTCAGTAATCCATTTGGCCTGGGCTCTGATAATATTAAATGACAGTTAGAAAGCATCAGGAGTAATCACCTGCTGCAGGAGCTCTGAGGGGGTCATGGTTGAAGAAGCCGTCTGAGGAGTTGTGGCGTCGGCGGCTGAAGCCAAGCCGTGCATCCCCACAAGAGAGATGCCCTCCATGCCTCTGGAGGCTGGCTGCAGGGGACTGAGGAGGGGAGGGCAGGGAAGAGTAGGGGAGGGGAGGAGAGAGGCACACAAGAGCTTCAGTAACCATACTCAAGAGAGCACTAGATGTTCCACCAAGACTCCAGCATCCCCTCCCTGGGACTGTCCAGCCCAGGTCTACTCACCTTGGTGGGCTGAGGCGTGGAGAAATTAAGCCAGGCAGGAACAAAGTCATGCTGCGCCATTTAGGTCCAGTGTCTCCCTGTGTCAGCAGAGGGAGGCATCAAACCTCATGGCCAGGATCTGCACAGGCAATCACAATCACAATCAAAATCTGCCAGGAATTTGCTTTGGTGTTATACGTTAAAAACATATACATCACAAAAACAACAGTACACACAATATCTTTCCCGTAGTCGCAATTAGCAATAACATAAAAAGAACAAAAATGTAAACGTGTGTTTGTGTATAAGTTGTGTCTTTATATGACTGTCCCAGAGATTTAGAATGTATTTATATTGATAAGCAAAGTCGTTGTTAGAGGTGTGAATGTGAGATTACGATCCCAATAACTTAATTGTAGTGCCATTGCAACACGGTATAAAGAGAGAGGAGAGGACAATGTCCTGATTAAGAACTTGAAGAGTGCCTTGTGCCTTCTCACCCAGAGTAGTCAGCTCTGACGTCCAGTGGCCCTCCTCTCTGTCTGTAAGCTGTGCTCCACCTGGACCAATCCTGGTGTCGTGTCAAGCTGAGGCAATCCAGAAGGGTTTCGCAAACTTCAGCCTGAGATTGACAGAACTCCTGGCAGAGAGAGAAACTCCAGTTTCTAGGATGACATGATGAGACAGGCTGGGAGGGTAATCGGTCTTCAGTAACCGGTACGTCAGGCGTGGTGTGATATCCTGGCTGGCGTGGTGTTGGAAGTGGGATGTGATTGAATCAGTCCGACATGAATGTAATGCAGATGTATGAGAGACGGGGTTGTTGGGTTGTGATGCCTGGCTGATCCTCCAGGGCACTGGTGTGTCAGAAGCTCCTTTTCATATCGGCTTGGGATAGGCTAGATTGGTTAGGATGGTCCAGAATAACATAGATCAGATGTTTCAATCTGGGAGGTAAAGGGAGCCTGCTCCATATGGTAGAGGTCTGTCTCTGGTGTTTGGAAGCAGCACTTTGTGCCGGACAAGACTCCAGTGATAGACACAATCTGAAAAAGGGGGGGGTGTGGACATACCTCACAGAGCTGCTTTTAGAGTTCACCTCATCCAAACAGTGTGAGAACTACAACAGGAAGGAACAGGGGGGAATGGGGGAGACGTTTCAGTCACATAACAAAACCCAACAGGGCTTATCGCTATGAAGTGACTAGCATTGTGTTAACGTCAATCAACAGATGCTAAATCCTGACTCTTCTGAGAAGGGGAGTGAAAATGAGCCTGACATTCTCATTAACTCACTATTATTGTGTTGTCATTGCTTGTGAATGTACTGGACTTTTGGTGTTATGCACACTTGCGTAAGCATCAGGTACACCCATTCAGAGCACTTACTCAGGTAAAATGAATGACTTTTTTATACAATTATTTCACAAACATAGGCCTGTTACAGCCTTTGCTGCAGCTGGCATTTGGCTGCTGATGTTGGTGCTTTATGTATAGATGTGACTTGCGTCAGGCTTTGAATATGTATGTATATAATTTGTTTCTAAGTGTTCTTCTGTACTCCGCAGATGATTTGACACCCTTTCAGCAGATCAACACTGTTCAGAGAGAAGAATATATACATTTTAAGTATGCAAACATGACAAATTTCTGACAAGATTCTAACATTAAATTACATAACCTACAGTATCTGTTGGATGTAACTACGTATAATAACAGAGAGCGTTAGCTCTACTAGTCTTGTCTAGACAGAGAGAGAACTGACAAACAAACTACAAACTATCGTTTCTTCTGAAAGCTAATTATCATGACAAAGTGTAACGTTAGCAGGACAACTGAGTGTAGCCGGTTTGCTTTGGCTGGTGAATAAACAAAGATGCTATATCTGATGTAACTAACATTAGCATAGTAGCAGGACATTCAATGAATGACTGGAGGGTTTGTAGTGCGGTTGCTTGCTGCTACTGCACTCATATAATGGTCGAACACTTCAGTGACAGTTGTCAACTTGGAACTGCTGGTACCATGCATTGTTAAATACCTAGTATGGATTAATTGACGTGATGATGCATTGAATTGGTATCAAACTGCCTGTATCCTGAATTTGGATAATAATTGACTGTCAACTTGCTACTGAGTAAAGCTAGTAGGCAAAATCAACGGTGTCAAAATGGCCACCTGGCGTTGACAGTTAGCCACCATCAGTCAGGGATATATGTTTCAATGCACACTTACCTTTGATCGGTTGTCTGTGAATTTCACTTATATCCAACACCTGAGCGCGAGCAGTGTATGCCTGTCTTGCAACTAAAATGACATCCTTTGAAGCGTCGTTTTAAAGTTGGTAAATGTGTGTTGTGATCCCACTCGTACTGACTTTCCGTAACTCAGGGCTAGCAAGCTAGCTAGCGTACTACTTGTTCCTGGTGTTGTTGTGTTCTGTCCCACTACTACCAGACATACTAATCGATAGCAGAGCAGTGTCCACGCGTCATAACAAAACCACGACCTACAGTACTTTTTTTCAACAATAGTGTACAGTGCAGTATTTACAACATAGAGATAGAACAGTTGTTCTTATTCATCTATGATTTACAATCTCTGGTCATAACAATATATTCGTTATATACTCTCATTCTTTGTGTATTCATCTGATGGATTTAAGGATTAATCAATCGTAACTTCACTCAGGATTTTTTTACTCTTTATTTGGTAAAAGGTTAACTTTTATCTTCGAAGAATCTTAGTTTTATCACATATAATATTTCAGCTACTGTACTGACTTTGGGGTGGGCGTTTGTGGAACTAAGTTTCTCTCATAGAATTCTACTCCGACGGAAGAAATAAAGAAGCGCACATGTGCACACACTAGTGTAGAAGATTAGCACGTTTGACCCCGAAGACTTCAACTGTCATTAATTTGCAGCAACAATGAGAAATCTGACCTGAGAAACAAGTAAGAGTACAGTCTAGTAACTACTAGTAATTACAGATGTTCTCTGCTCTCAGTTGGTAGTTTATAGCCACAGTCATCAGAGTGGGCAACCAACAAAAAATGTAAACAGGGTAGCCACCGCTAGCCAAGCACTATTCAACCCACTATCCAGGATGCAGATACAGACATCTGATTATATTCAAAGTGTATCAATCGACCTAACATGCTCCATTTTCTCTCTTTGCAGACAAAATGCTCGCAGGTGTATTTAGAAGACACATTCTTACTGCTCACAAGGTGAGTTTAACAGCACTGCAGTGCCGACAAGTCTATCACAGTAATCTCTCAAAGCTGCTTGAGGAAACTACCCCACACTATGTGTACTTATTTTTATGTCAATATTTGAACGCCTCCTTTTACACTAACTAATATGGTTGCAAGCAATGTGCGTGTATTTAGGTCTTCTGCTCATATATTTGTCTTTATTTCTAGGGATGGCTTTGGGGCAGCTCTCAGCAGATATCCTGCATGTCTGCTGCTGCTGCCAGCTGTTCCCTGTGGCCCTGCAGGGGCTACTCAGACAGGCTGCTCTCTAAGCAGAATTATGCTGTTGCTGGTCTACTGAGGTCCCAGCCCTTCCACAGCTCTGCTGTGAGGCCTAAGCGCCGAAAGCAAGAAGAGCCACCTCCCAGAGAGCTGGACCTGCTCCGCTATGACATGAGAGACCTGGGAAAGAGCCCCAAACCAGCGGTGGTCCTGGGCCTGGCTGGCCTCATCCCTTTCGTCTCTGCACCCCTCGTTATGGCCGTGACGGAGACGTACCTGCCGGAGTTGGCCTTCGCCCAGATAGCGTACGGAGTGTCCATCTTGTCTTTCCTGGGCGGGGCGCGCTGGGGCTTCGCCATTCCTGAGAGTAGCCTGGCCAAGCCAGATTGGATCAACCTGACCAATAGCATGGTTCCACCTCTGTTAGCTTGGGTGGCCATGCTTATGTACAGTGACAATATCGTCCCAGCAGCCACCATGGTCATCATGGGGCTTGGCGTCTCCCTGCACTACGACCTTTCTCTGCTGCCCACTTACCCCAGCTGGTTCAAAGCCCTGCTGTCGATATTATCAGTTGTGGCTGTCTTATCCCTGCTGGCCACACTGACTCTCAGGGGATTCTACCCAGAGAAGAAGATTTTCTCAGAGGAATAAATTATGCTGCACAGCACAATTATATAGCCTAATGTAAAACATAATGTTTTATATGAGTGTTTTCTGATGGACAAAGTGTATGGAATGGGTGATTGAAGACCTTCCTGATATGTTATGTAAGCATATGTTTGTATCTGTTATTTATCTGGTACTTGTATGGTATGCTGAATGACAGTACTGGTTCATTTCTACCCACCTCAGCATCTCTGTAAAGGCCTGAAGGGGAGAAAGACTGTTTCATGATGTAGTATTTATGGTGCAGATAATAAATTGAATGTGATTGAAAAGATTTGCAATTTCATTTCAAGAAGGAAGTTATTACTACGGTCATAATTGAGGTAATCGATTACTTGGGGCACCTTTATGTCTACATGTCAGCACAAGAAGTACCATCATGAGCCATGTAAATGTTTACCAGTCATTACTGTCTTTGAATCAAACTAGAAGTGATGAATGATGAAAGAACCAGTGACTTAATCCCCCTTTTAAACCTAAAGGTCATGTGTTGGAAGATTAACAGGTTAATCTGGAGTCCCCGGTAATCCAGGACACATAAGTGAACTGACTCACTTTCCCTTCAGAATGCAACATCATTGAATTGTGTATTTTCATATTTTCCAAAACAGGTTTGTGAAATGAACAGTTGACTAATCCAATATGGCTATAACATGACAAAACTGGAGGCTGACGGAACATACCGTAGACGTAATTATAGCAATTCATAATTTCAATAGGCACACAAACATTTATGAAAATGTATTTAAGTTTAAGAATGCGCTCAACACAACTTTTTTATTAAAATACTTTTTTTTTTTTAATGTAAACAGCAGTATCTAATTTAACAAAACTTTGGAAAAAAGGCAAGACAAATGGGTGCAGAAACCCATCGAGATCTGACCAAATCACATAATAAAGGCACATTATCTTCTTTTCACCAACACAAAATGTGCAAAAGAACATCCTCTCATATTCCCTCGTTCCAACATCGTAATTTTTCATTCACCCCGGCACTCAAAGTTAGAACCCGACCCTAAATCCCACAAGTACATTTTGTTTTGTGTATCACTTCAAATACTGTACAACCCCTACATTGTGTACAACACTGCATAGTGTACTACGTAAAATATTGCATTATCTCACGTTTGTGCAGATTTCTATGTGAATCAGCTCACCTTTTAACTAATGATGTCTTTCACACCTGACAGGTAACTTGGTAAACAAGGGAAAAACCTGGAATTATTCAACTACCATGGTATTTGATTCTACACTACAATGTAAAACAATGTCTTACACTGACTGATGACGGGTTCGATAGCCCTGGGATTGAGAGTGGCCAAGTCGGTGAGGTAGTCAGTCAAGCCAGTTTATATCAGAAGTAATGGACGATGGAAAAACACCATAGCAGCGAGATTGAGTCCAGGATTTGGTAGGGTAGGTATCCAGGTAAACTTGTTTCTTCTGCATACCCTCAACATGTCACTGAAATTAGGAGGGAAATATTTGGAAATAATCTGACACACATCCTCACCATGCACCATGTAGACGTAGACACACACGGATACACCTCTGCTGCTCATTTAGAGATGCCCAGCCCAGACCTCATGTACTCGTACACTACATAGCTGATGCTGACTGCAGGGATGACCTTCATGAAGTTGGGTAGGATTCCACGGTACAGTCCAAAGAACCCCTCCTTCTCCAGAATCTTCTTCACCAGCCGGTTCATATTAATCTGCTCCGAACCCTCGATGGACGCTAATAGAAAATGGATAATCGGGTGAAATCACAATTGCTTGTTTTTGTATACTAGTTGTAAGAAACCGTTTTTATACTTATTGAATGTTGTGTGTATTTCGTGTGGTTTTAGGAGGTTTCACGTATGTTATACACAAGGTGACAGTATCACTGGGGCGTTCATGGGTCACATGGTTATACATGCTTAATGAAGCAGGTTTGGGGTTTGTCTGCTGTGCCTAAAATGAGACTTCTCTATACAGTGATAGCCAGTAGAGTGATTTAAGAGTTTGAGTAATCTCTGGGACGTTTTACCTTGTGCCTGCATCCTGGTTCGGATCAGAGCCAGAGGGTAACTGGCCAGCTGGCCGCAGCTGCTGGAGATGGTGCCACACCCCAACAGAACCAGAATACCAGGGTTGGCTGTGTCTTTGGCATACCGGGCCAGCCAGGCGTTTTTCAGGCTCTGAGTGTGAGAAGGAGAGAGGTCACAGCCACATTCGTTTACTAGTCGACTCCAGGTGAACAGCATCAAACAGTTTTGAGAATAATGCCATCGAGTCATTTATCCAAACACTTATCCAGGACGACAATGGAAATAAGTTAGTAGACTTCATTGTGTTGTTCGTATATATTCAATCATTTACAATGTGTGTATTGTTGTACTTAAGTGGCTGACAAAAGGCAACTATGTGTATTTTAAATGTGTCAAATAAAGTAATTCATTCATTCATTCATTCATTCACAGTGAAATGGTTGGGCACACACCTCGTACACAGCCAGATCTATCCCAGCATAGGGAATGATGCCCAGGATGTTGGGGATGTAGCCCTTGTAGAAAGCCTTCACTCCCTCCTTCTTCAGGATCTTCTTGGCACAGTCAAACATCCCAGAATACTGTCCAGTCTTCCTCAGTGTTAGTCTGGTCTTCATCACCTTATAGGACAAAGAAGAGAGAGTATCTTCAGTAAATTGTCAGAGCTCCCCACTTTTTTCTCCACCTTTGTCCTTTCCATACCCCCCCCCCCTCCCCTCCCCTCCCCTCCCCTCCCCCCTACCTCTCACTCCCCCTTCCCTCACCTCCATAGGGTAGATGGCTGTCTGGGCAGACGCCCCGGCAAGTGACCCCGCAATAAACCTCTCGTGGGTCTTGACCTTCCCTCTGTCACTAGAGAGCAACTTCTTATACTGTCAGAGGAACAGACAAGTGAATATTTATATGATGGATACTAAATACAGACAACATCAGGTCAATTATCTGGCAATCTGGAGTCAATTTTTGTGGTCGGTGCAGGTGGTGTTAGTTCACCTGCTCGTAGGCCATGAACTTAATGGCGGTCTCAGGGGCGATCTTCAGGACGTTGACCCCGTTCCCCCTCCACAAGGAGGCAACGCCTCCCTCCTTTATCATCTGCTTGAATCCCCCTACTAGGGTCATCTTATTGGTTGGCGAGGAATGCACCTGTAAATACAAAAATCACAAGTGAGATCTTGTGTCTTCTGACCTCCATCAGAAAGGAAAATAGGCTACACTTCAGATGCACTTCACATGAATGGCCGCTTTTCTGGACCCAGATTAAACCTCATCAAGGACTAAAAGGCCAGGTTCAATCTCCATTGAATGTGCTTTCTAGTCCCGGATTAGGCTTAATCTGGGTCCAGAAAACCAGTCCTTAGTGTAATTAGTTAGCACTAACCAATGAGGAACATGCAAAATCCATTTATTTGACATATGCTGCAGAGTGTGTGCAGTAGCTGTACATACCTGCATGAACACCTTCATCCTGTCTAGGGGGGCCGTGCCAGTGCGAGAGACGGCCCCTGCCATGGCACCCGCTGCCAGCTGCTTCCACCACACACCTGTGGTCTTCTCCTCCTCAGTGAACTCATCAGGGATGGTGAGACTGTCCCCTATATCCAGGACCTACCACAAAACAGAACACATATAAACTGTTTAGAACATGTTATAACACACACACACACAGACAACTGTCTATATCATAGTATAACACGCGCACACGCACACACGGGGGGGGGGTTCACAATATTCTGACGGCACGGTCCAAGGAATATGTTAGGCACTAACTAACAATGCGAAATGCGTTTGAAATGTGTCTATGACAAACCAAAATGTATGAAATGTTAACTAAACCGTCATGACAGAGCCAGAAAAACTCAAAAAACAACGTAGCACAGGCAGCCAACAGCACAAGGACATGGAAGATGTTTTCGAGCCCCAAATTATAGAGAAGGGTCATATGCACTTGCCGCAATCAGACCATATTGAGTTTATCTGCGGTGAGCTAATCGTGTAGATTGCACCTCCATAGATTCTAAACGTGGCTCCATCCATGCCGCTCAACGTGCGCAAGAGTTTGGTTTCCACCCTTCTACGGTGGTGATGCCAAAACTTTAATCAGACCTTGCCGTGGATGCGCTTATAGGCTACTTGTGGGAAGAGCGCCATTAACGCGCCCTATTAACGCATGACTTCAGGCAGTCATCCAAGTCCTGCTAAAACATATAAAATGAGCCTATTATTGTAAAGGTTCTGAGAAAGTACTTCTTCTCAAATGACTTTCAAAATGGTATTCAATACAACGACAATGTAATCAGGCCTAAACATAAGCAAATAGCATGCAGCACAATGTTGATAACAGCTTTAGTGGAATAGCTTTAGAGGAATCCGACATGCTGGACGACCAACATCAGCATCGCAATGCAGGGTAGTTGTGACACATATACAACGTTAAAGTAGACAGGTAAGGTCCTCCCCTGACATCAGTCCCTCACCTGAGGTCTGATTCCCAATGACTTTCCACAAGCCCTAGGTACTCACTTACCTCCAGTTGAGCTGACCTTTGACACCAGCCAAAACACTAAACCTACAACCTGCAACAACCCTCCTCAAGTCCAAACCACTGATATTAATATAATTCCTCACTTTATGTAATGGAGGTGTGTGTGTGTGTACATCACACAATCAGAGCAATAACAGCAGGCTTAATTAATTAATTAATTAATTATTAGTAGGCTACATCTTGCAAAACACTTAAATACATCATGTTCTAATCTTTACAGAGAGGTTAGAGGTTTTACTGAATCATTTTTCCTTTTTTACTATAATAATCAAATGGAAATCATGACTTGCCAAGAAGGGCATCTAATTGTACATAAATAACTAGACAACATTAACAACATTCAGTAAACAAAACTAATAATCTGCACAGTGCCTGCCAACCAGGGGAGGCTGGTGGAAGTAGAAATCGGAGGACGTGCTCATTGTCATACATGGAATGAAGAAATGGTATCATCACACGTTTGATACCATTGCTCATTCCATTCGATGCATTACAATGAGCCCGTCCTCCGATTTCTACCTCCACAAGCCTCCCCTGCTGTATACGATACACAGCAGGGGAGTATACTGCTGTATGCAATACTACCCACTAATACCTGCCCTATTTCCGTAGAGAGAGGAAGAGGCTTGTAGGTGGCGTCTGATCCCAGGCACATACTTCAGCACTTCCACTGACAAGACCATGATGCTACAGTGGCATCGGAGTTCGTAGAGAACAGAAGAGTGAACCTACCACCTCCACCTCCATCTCCACCCCATCGTCCTCAAAATCAATGACGAACCATGACTGTCCATTCTGCTGCTGCAGCAGGTCCATGGCCGCCCAGCCTCAATAGTAGTACCGGTAGTACTAGTCGGCAGCCACGGCACAGTGGTACTGGGTCAGCCGGTCACTGTCCCAGCCTCACCGGTCGGTACCTTGGTCCCAGTGACAATAACAGCCTTCTTCCTGTCCCGCCAATACTCAGTTCCTTCCTGACCAGCTATTTACAAGCTAATCCCTCTGCAGGACAGCCTTAAATGAGCTTATCGTGGCCTCGCTCCAGGCCGCGGCAGGTTTATCTAACCTCTCTAGCACCAATGGTCAGAGGCTGGGACTGCAAAGGTTACCCAGTGTCTGGTGTCCCTGCTTGTCTTGCATGCAACATAATAATTTGCATTCGTGGATTGATACAGTAGGCCTATCCTTTGTCAGTTTGTTGGTGGTAAGAGAATGCCATCATATTCACTGACCTATTCAATGTCAATGACAGCATGAAAAAAAAAGGTCATTGAGTGTCTTGTGTTATGAAAAGAAGAAAAAAAAGAAAGTTAGACCAAAAAAGGAAATCACGGGATGTCATTGAATGGCCTAATTATTCAATAAGTCATGCTTCTAGTCCAAAACCGTGACGAGAAATATATACACACAATGGTAGAGGACATTTAAATGGTCAAAACTAAACTTTCCACCCAGGTATGACATGACATTGCTGTTTTGGCTAATCGACTGGCAGCCAGACCCCCTGCCTCCAGCCCTCTTCCCCTCCTACTGTTCCATCAATGGGCTGATGAGTATAAACAGCAGCCAAAGCCTCTTACTTGCCCTCTGTCCGTCCTTCTCTTACTCCACCCCTTCGCTTCCCCCCCTGACTGACTGAGTCTGATCCCATTGACGTAGAGGACCCAAGACATTACGCAACGCTGGGACAGTTCCAGTATCAGCAGGGAACACACTAATTTACAACACTAATTTACGACACCAGACATACAGACTAGCATGCATGCACTATCCCTATCCCTTTGTATTGATAGTTGAATCCATACCAAGGTGCAAAACCGTTGCACTGTTTTGTTGACATTCATGTTGACTGTGATGTAGCAGTAGGCTAATGTAGTGTGTATAGGACAACTCTGCAACCACACACCCAGTCAAACAAACATTCACTCACTCACACGCAAACACACGCGCACGGACACACACACACACTCACCGTGGAGTGCTTCCAATAGCGAATAATTTCTTGTAGATTGGTGGCTGTGTTGAAGAGGAAATGTTCCCTCCATTCATTCCAGTCCACAGTCATGGTTCCATCCACATCAATGCTGCAGACAGAGACACACAGAGGGGAAAATGCTTCATGATTCAGTCCATAAACGTACAATGGGGAGAGATAATAATGATGGGTAGGTAACATTTGCTTGGTCATGGTGAGGCTTAGCAGAGGTCTAAAAACCCCTGGCCTGCATCACAGTTGTTATTCACAAATTACTTAAGGAAAAGGCTTGAAGGTGTAGCAAATAAAGGATCATCAATAACTGAATATAAGGTTGGTGCATTTAGTTTTAGTCAGTTGCATTGGATTGGATTTGACACTGATATTCCACAGCTTGTGCTAGCCTATCAACCCAAATCCCAACCTAGTTTACTTCCTGGATCCTACGTGCCTCGCTCTCCGCGTCCATGGCTACACTTCCGCGGTAGGCGGAGAGCAGCCCACATTTCTAAATGAGATTACCGATCCATGCTGCTACGTGACCGCCGCCACTCTGTCTCTCTTTATTTCTCTTCCTCCCTCTCCCCCTCCCCCTCTCTCTCTCTCCTTCTCCAACGCACCACATCTCTTTAATTGTCTCTTATTTTCTCCCTGTTAGTCACACATAATTGTCATCTCACTGGCTTCAGCTCTCTGTATTACTTCCCCCCCACCCCCCCAACAACTCTCTAACTGGATGTGAAATATCTACTGTATATCTATGTATTATGTTGAATGTATTATGTTGAATGTGTCTGAGACAATTTTCCCTTCAGGGACATTAAAGTCATATCCTATTCTATTCTATCCTAATGGCCTCTCTCCCTCCATCACTGAGTTCCACTTCTCTCTCGAATGTTCTCTTTGTTAGACAGTGTGTCTGTCTGTATCTAACTGCTTTGGTTAACACACCCTGGCCTGCCATGTCCGCTCTTGCTCATTACCAAGGGAAATAGTAGCTCCTCTGCCAGATCAATTTTAATATTTTAAAATAGTATCCTATTCAAGATATCTTGGCAGCAAAACACTACCCACACATGTTCTGGCTACCAGGGTTGGGTTAAATTCCACTTAAATTCAGTCAATTCAGGAAGTAAGATGAAATTCCAATTGGAATTGGAATTGGAATGTTTGTTTACTTCCTAAATTGACTGAGATGAAATGGAATTGACCTCAACCCTGCTCGCTACATCCTGTCATTCATGTTAGTTCTTTATCATCCACACTCATCCTCCTCCCATCCCCAGTCAGGGGCTGTATTCTCCTTATCAGCCCCACTGCAGGGCAGCTCAGCAGGGCTAGAGTGCAGCTACACAGGGCTCCACACCCATTACATCCCAGGGATTGAAAAAGCACCAGGCTCAACTAACTCAAATTAACTGAGAGCGGCCAAAGAGTGAATTCAGACTAATATTTAATTATTATTTAATAATATGTAATAATAATTATTATTTAATATTTAATTTAAGTAAATATATTTCTAATGGCTGTCCTATTTCCAATATGTCAAAGATGACACAAGACAACAAAGCCAAACTTGAAAACACACATAAAACGGTGAGATATGTGACTGCATGCATACCTCTGGAGGATCTTCTCTGCCTCTGCCTGGCTTATCTCCATTCCAAGGTCAGCAAGTGACTGCTTGATTTCCATGTAGTCAATGCGTCCTGTTGGAAAAATACCTCTCTCAATTCTTAATCTGTTCCAGTAAGTTCTGATCTGAGGGATAATTAATATATATAATATAAAGATAATATTATCACCATACTATAATATCTTCTGTTAAAATCATCTGAAATTACTGTACTTTTGAATGTCTTTGAAATTTAGGAATTTTAGCAGGGTACTGTCACATACTCTAGTAGTATGTGTAAATATGATGATCTGGTATTCTAATTCTGTGGGTAATGTCATTGTTTTTTTTTACCATCATTGTTTTTATCCAGACTCTTGAAAGTCAGCCGCAGTTTCTTCTCATGTTCCCCCAGGTACTTGGAGAACTCATTTAGGTCAAGCCCCTCGTCTTTGTCTTGGTCTCCAGATGAAACTATTTTCTGGTAAGATTAAAATGCAATGCAAAAACAAACTTACAAAAAAACACAATCAAATCACAATTAAAACCTGACCAATAGGACTATGAGGACATTGTGAGGACTTTCCTAGCTTGAAAGAATACTTTAAACTCTACTAACTAACTTGTGAGATGGGGGACCATTACATGAGACACTGTCACAGAGGAGTGGGAGTCAAGTGAAGGTCCTGCTTGGTTTGGGGATGTAATGCTTCATAATTGCAGCTGGCTGCTCCTCATTTAAATGTTGGACTAACACCACCTACTGTTTGTCTTGTATACTTATAATAACAATGTAAACTAAACTAAAATATTCATGAAGTCCATCTAAATAGAATTAATAAAAACATTTGCTCCTGCTGTCAACAAGAGGCTTTGTTTGTGTGGCCTGAAAATCAATACATTGTTATCATCATGGCTGACTCGAGAGCATCATCGTTCATTCAAATAACTAGAACCATCGGTTGTTACTGACTACACTGACAGGTAACAGGTGAGATCAATATATTGAGGAATACTATCCAACAACCGTAGGTAAATGCAGTAGAGTGCTCTGTCAGTCCGGTCAGTGCATTGGTGGAGGAATGTATGATTGACAAGTTGATCCTACTCCTTTAGAAGGGGCATCTCATCTGACCCTCGTGGTTTTGTGGATTTCAAACTAGCATACATTTGTTTAATCGTTTCTTTCCCATTATGTGTGCGCAAATAAACACATAGGCCTAGATTGTAGATAAACAAAGTCATTAGGCTGATTGGGTGAAAGGAATGAAATAATTAACTTGATGTTGCAAAGGAGTAGTCTGTTCTTAGGTCACAGTCTCACCCCCAACATCATAAAACCCAACCTTTCCTGCTTGAAATATGAAGCAACATGCCTTCTCTCAAACCCCATTCCTTCCTTCCAGGCTTGTCTACCTGAGAAAGATAACATGACAGCTCCAGGTGTTCTCTCTGTCTGATATGTGTATGCAAATGTGGAAATATAGTGATTAATGATAATCAAGTTCAATTGAGAGATAAAGACAATAGGGTGTATCCGCAACACGCAATTTGCTACGAGTCTTACGAAAGATCAAATCATCATAGGCTGTGGCGAAAATGGAATGAATACACTAGGGCACCCCTGGTGGGTTCACAGTTTACATTCAACATTCTTTATTTACTCAAGAAAAAAACCTCACACTGTGCTGAACTTAAGACATAAGGCCTACAGTGGCTCATCATTACCTGCGCAACGCCTTTCCTGAATGTAATGCCCATTGCAGTGAGGCCAGCTCTGAGTTCTGCAACATCCACCTTCCCATCTTTGTTGGTATCCAACTTCTTGAACAGCTCCTCATAAGTATTTGAGGTTGAGTCGGTCGCACAATATGAGTCAGTAAACACGAGTTTCCTAATAACTTGATACATTGTTACTGTGGACGGAGGCGCAGGATAGCTACTCTACTGAAAAAAAGGCAGGAAAGAAAAAATCCGAAGAAAAAAATCGCGTAGGAAGCTCAGCTTCTGCGGTTTAATGCTCGGTTTTAATGGGACTTCCGCGATTTGCAGTTTAGAAACGCCCTAAAATAATTTCACTGCGAGAGACGATAACATGTAGGCCTATTTATCAGCAATCTTTATGGAACCTACTATTTAATCTGTTTGTACATTACAGGATATGAAGCCTAGCTGCAGCGCCTATGAAAAAAGGTGGGACTTGACATACAGTTTTAGACCTCCTCCTCTTTCATTCCATCTCAGATGGCCACACCCTGTGGCATAAACAAATATCCCATAGCTCGGTGTATAAGCATATGTCCCATCTGCATCTATTCCGCCTTAGGTCTAGTCTTTGTTGCTAAGTGCGCTTGAAGTTTACTAAATCTGGAGAGAGGGACAATTGAGACAGCAAGACAAGACTACTTTCATTTCCATCTCGCTGGCTCTTTCTCTCTTTCTTTCTTTCTTTCTTTCTTTCTTCACCTTTTCTCCTCTCTCTCTCTCTCTATTTCTCTCTCTATCTGTGTGTGTGTGTTTCCTTGTGATTTTAGTTAACTCAGGCTGCTTAACTCAGAGTCTACAACACTGTAGTTCCAATGTGCGAGATAGATTTTCCACTGATGAATCATCAGTCGGCCATCCCAAAGCCACATAAGGCCTACAATAGGCTATATATTCTATTTTTATCCTTGTGGATTTTCTGACAGCTGAGCTAGAAGCGGCATGCAGTGTGGGTTTCTGGGACTGTTTCTCATGATAGCCTATCTATCTATCTATCTATCTATCTATCTATCTATCTATCTCTCTCTCTCTCTCTCTCTCTCTCTCTCTCTCTCTCTCTCTCTCTCTCTCTCTCTCTCTCTCTCTCTCTCTCTCTCTCAATTCCATGTAATTCAAATGAGCTTTATTGGCATTGGGAAATCGAGTGAAATAAACAATAACAAATTAACAGTACACATCACACACACAAACATTTTCAAATTAATAAAGAATATCTCCCTCTGTGTGTGTGCGTGTTTGTGTGTTTCAAGTGTGTTTCCTTGTGATTTTAGTAACTCTACACTGTACTTCCAAAGTGCGGGAAACATTTGCCACTAGGTGGTGCCAAAATACTACTGCACTGAAAATGTTGTCAGATTCTGTGCTACACACACACACACACACACACACACACACACACACACACACACACACACACACACACACACACACACACACACACACACACACACACACACACACACACGTTATGTCATTTGTCCTGCCATGTCTACACACAAAGCAAACTGTTTTATAATAATGGCTCTATATCTTTGTGGAACATGTTATTAAGAATCATTACAGGCTATTTTCTGAAATGAAAATAGTATTCTAGGCTAGAGCACTGAACTGGCCCTTTAAATCCTCCCCGCCTCCTCCTCTTCTTGTCAGTAGTAATATACGCTGCCGACTGACTAGCTGCAGTCAGAGATGCTTATACCATTATCAACACTACCATCTGCATTCGAAATATTACATTTATACGATTGTACCTGGTTGCCTGCTGAAAAAAGTAAGATAGCAACAATGTAGAGCAAGAGGTAGCAGACAGAGACAAGTTATCCATTTATCCGAGGATTCCCTCTCTACACCCAGCATCTTTCAGAGCACCAGACTTTGGCGGTACACGTCGCGGGTGAGCGCTCTCAGCGCCTGCAGACCCGAACTGGCTCCCCCCCCCCCCCCCCCCCCCCCCCCCCCCCCCCCCATCAATCACCACCAACAATGGGCTGTAACGTCGAGGTTTGAACGCCGTAGAAAGGACTCGCATCCATTCAGACTGCTCTGCAAAACAGACGGTGTATGGATTTCATGATGATGAAGAAAAAGAAATTCAAGTTTAAAGTGGATTTTGAGCTGGACGAGCTCTCCTCTGTCCCTTTCGTCAACGGTGTCCTGTTTTGTAAAGTCCGACTTCTTGACGGCGGCTTTTCTGAGGAGTCATCTCGGTGAGAATCTTAGCTATCTAGCTAATAATGTCTTGGTTTTTCTAAGTTACAGGACTTTTCCAAGAGCTTACGACGATGTTGGCATGCTAGTGTATGGCTAGGTAGCACTGGTTAGATCTGCCTGGCTGGAGTGTACGATAGCTTAGTAGCTAGCTACGCTAACGTGAGCTTGCTTGTCCTGTCATACATTCTGTACACGAATGCTGGTCTAATGTTGACAGTATACAAGCAGCAGTAGCTAGCTAAGATGGAGTGACAGAGAGAAAGATGCAGCAGGACAAAGCTTGTCTTTTGGATAATTGGAAGATTCCGAGTAAAACCACATTATTTAGGTGCAGGGTGAAAGTCAATGGTAATGGTAAAATGGTTAGTTTTATGGGTCTAACGGCTGATTTATCTATTTATGTTGTGATAGTATTTATTTTTGTTTTGCATGTGCACATAGGCACATGCAAAATTATGTGCACATGAATCGTTATCATAGTTTAGTGATTTGAAGAGACAGACTTAGACTTCATCTGCATCTCTCAAGTCCCATAGATGAAACGGACTCAATCACTCATTTGTTACCAGCTTACCACCCATCAAAAGTATGAATTAGATAGATAAACCTCATCTCAACAGATAACAATGAGATTTGTCCAACATGCAGGTGCCAAAGAGCATTTATTGGTTGGAGAGTCACCGCTGTGCCCCATGGGACAGGTTGCCTGCTGTGATTGACCTTTATGTGGTCAAAGTTCAGGTTGAATAACATACAGTACAGCCTGTGCATATTGGACTGGGAGAGACAGACACATGTTTTGTTGTTGCTGTTTTACTGTTGTGTTGCTTAGTTTAAACTCAAGTATTTTACCTGGCTAATCAGTAACCTGACTGGTAGGTCATCACCTAGTACCTAAGGGGATCTACTGACTCTGACTCACCACACACACACACACACACACACACACACACACACACACACACACACACGCACACACACACATGCACACACACACACACAGTGAGCTCTGGGCTAGGTATGACCCTCTGATGATTGCCTGTGTTAACAGAACCTGCTTAGAATCTCCCAGTGGAGGGATCCTCCATCATAGGCACACATAAGTGATAAGCCTACTCCATGGCCCCCCATCTATGGCTTTATGATGATTCATATGTGATTTCTGTTGGTTTCATGATTCATCAGATGTCTCCCTTGCCCCTGAAAGCAGTCTCTCAGCTCCAGGGTAATCTGATTCATGGAGAAGAGATATAAATATGTCTCACAATTCTTCACCAGAGTATGGCTTGCTGTAGCCTAATTTACAGGATTACCCTAGTGTTTGTGTCAAGGTATGGTATGTTGCCTTGGCCTTATTATTAGTAAATAATTCATTAGGATGTTGTTTTGTGAATCAGCACTTCTAAACTCAAGGTCTATTTTCCTGAGAAGGAATGTGATAGTTGTAGGATCAGTTGTAGGCTTGTAGCCCGAGAATATGTTTCTTTAATATGAACCTATTCCCACTTGTTTAGCCTCCGTAGGTATTCTCATTTAGAGGTGACCACGTCTCTCTGATTCGAGGGCATGATTTTGCTCGTCTCTGCCAGGAACTAGTGTCCTCATGACTTCAGGGAAGAGCAGGGTTCAGATTACCGAATTTCTCCCCGATAAGCTTGTAAGAATCACAGGCGTGAGATGGAGCTTATGCAGGGCTGAGGGCATTGGGCAAGCTTTAGACTTTAATTTCAAATGCTTAACAAAGCCTCCGCTTAATCTCATGAAAAGTTCCTCTCAGCAAGTCGGGTGAATAGAATGTTATGTCTGGCTGGGTTCCTTTTCACTGTGAGTCAGGGCACATCCCCCGATGTCATGACTTCCATGTCCTGAGCCCCCAGCGGTCGATAGTCATGGGTAGATGCTAAGTGGGATCCTTTCGGATGACCCTTACCTTAACCAACCCTTACCCTACACTTACTTCACCTTAACCCTTACCTTAACTGTTTTACGTCTCAACACAAAGAGTCTGGCCTCCCAGTTAACATTTACTGATATTCATGAGCTGTCAATACACCAGGCTAACAATGTCCTTACACAGGAATAATGTTTGTTCACTCCTAGCATAATGTGTGTGTTTCTCATAGAGATGTCACCGTGTTCCGTTGTCCTGACACTGACTGTCAGCATGATTGATCGAGACCAGGGGAGGCTGGAGGAGGCAGAAATCCAAGGATGGGCTCATTGTAATGCATGAAATGGAAAGAGGAATGGTATCACACGCTTGACACCATTCCTCACTCCATTCCACGCATTACAATGAGCCCGTCCTTGGATTTCTGCCTCCACCAGCCTCCACTGATGGAGATGAGCTTCACGGAATGACAAACGGTCAAAGTCTGGTGCTAGCGTTGGCATGGATCATTTTAACTGTGGATGGCGGGGTAGATTCAGAAATAACTCTGCAGTAATGTATAATCCCACAGAATTGAAGAGGATATGATTCATTGTGAAGACCTGAGTGTGTTTTCATAAAAATAATCATTTTAGTTTTTTGGGGTTAGGCCGGCGAGCGTTCCTGATAGATCTATTAAAAGACAACAACCGCAAAGCATGAGGCTGATGCTTCAAACAGGGAGAGAAGGAACCAGTCCTCTGCACTCTTTCGTGCCTCTGTGAAAATCACATTTAGCTTGTTGTATAAACAGAACCTGATTAGCTCTGGGGAGATGAATTAAAATCTGTGATTCATCCTCGCTCTCTACAATGGGGTGACATTGTCTTTCCTCTCTCTCTCTCTCTCTCTCTCTCTCTCTCCCTCTCTCTCTCTCTCTCTCTCTCTCTCTCTCCCTCTCTCTCTCCTTTTCTTCGTCTTGGCTTTCCATTGTGAGAGAGTGTGTCATTGTTTCTGCATTGTCTGCCAGATGGATATCTCTCTAGTGCTCAGTTTTCATAAGGTCTCCATGGTTACCAAAGTTTGGAAAGTCATGGAAAAAGAACAGAGAGAATGCAACAGTAAGTTTTCCTCCGGTCAGCGTTGCCGTCGCCTCAGAGAACAACCAGCCCTAACAGTCCTGGCGAGACTGAGGGGAAACGCTCGACCAACATCCCATTAATCCTGAACTTAACCAAATGTTAAACGATTGGGAAATTCAACATGGGTTTGCAGGTCGGGCGTGTCCCCGTACGGGACAGCGTCTCATTACATAACAGATACACCGATACAGCCTCTAGTGTGATAAGAGGCTAACCTTATCAAAGCTTCTCATTATGTAGGGTTGAGGCCCGGCTTGGTCACATTCAGGAATTGGATCTGACTACAGTAGTTCTGGATACAGTATATGTAATTGTTTAGTTATTGCCTTGATCCCCAGGGGCATGGAATCCTCAGCTGATTGGGAGTTCCCTGTTTGAGTATGAGGAGGACAGTGTTTTCTCAAGGAGTCTTTTTTTTTTTTCTTCTTCATGAGAAGATGTCATGTTGTCAAGGATGAGGGACAGGGTGGGTTGATGTGTGTTTTCCCTCTGTTAGGATTGGAAGTGTCACCATTTTGCCTTGGGGTATGGATTGAGTTGGAGTTAAGTAAGGGATTTTAAGGCGACATTTATTTTTTTAAGCTAAATTCTTGGTTCTCTAGCCGTGCTCTCGTTCACAAATCTGATTGGTTTAAAGGCTGCATTTTATTTTGATATTTTATTTCTATCATTCATTCTGTCATTTTATTTCAAAAGACATTATCAGCTGTTCATTACAGAGGTGAACCTCAGCTTGGTGAGAAGTCAGGATGGATGGTGTGCATCTGGGTGGAAATGACAGAAGGGGGGTGGTGAAATGACAGAAGGGGGGTGGTGAAATGACAGAAGGGGGGTGGTGAAATGACAGAAGGGGGATGGTGAGGTGAGTGGGTGAGGTTAGGGATGATGCCAGAGGAAGAGGATCCATCTGGAGAACTGGGATACTACTAACACACACACACACACTCTTTCTCCCCCTTTCCTCTCCCTCCTTTTCTCTCACTCAGTCTCTCTCTCTCTCTCTCTCTCTCTCTCTCTCTGTCCAACACACACACACACACACACACACACACACACACACACACACACCACACACACACACTGTACAACACACACCCTTCAGGCTTTTGGCTTTAGCAATTCAATACATGGTCCTGCATCTCTCTCTGTAATCACTTATGTAAGGCAGGGTTAGTAAATGTTTCAAACAGGACAATAATCAATGGAGTACAGTATCAAGAGCTTCTCAGGGCCACGGGGTTAAGTACTCTCGCTCAACTCTCATCATTGTCATGCCAGTGATTGGTTGTGAAGATCTGTAATCAATAACCTATGATGTTTGACCATTACAGATAGCCTTTAAAACAAAACCATCCCTCTGGTACTAGCATTGGCAATTTGCACCCATTGACTTTGTGTGAACGTCCACTAGCAATTCATGATAGTTTTGTGTTGTATGTGTGTGTGTGTGTGTGTGTGTATGAATATGTGACTTCACTGGTGCGTTGTGTGTGTTTTTCTGAGCAGGGAGCAGGTGCAGGCTAACTGTGTGCGCTGGAGGAAGACCTTCTCCTTCCCCTGTAAGATGAGTGCCAGCGCTGGGACAGGTGTGCTCGACCCCTGTGTGTGTCGCGTATCCGTCCGGAAGGTATGGAACTGGACCGGACGGGGGGGGGGGGTGTATTGTCAAACTCCCATTCAAACAGTCTATTATGTTCCTTTTCAAGTGAAAACAAATAATTCGTAGATTGACATTACTGACGGCATGTGATGCATATTTCAGTCATTGTCCCTCTTTTACATGATTCACGTTTTAATGGTATTTCTGGTTTGTCATTTGCAGGAGCTGAAGGGTGGGAAGACGTATGCAAAGGTATCAGAGCATTTTTTCCCCCTCCCTCCTTGTTTTCTTTTCCAACATACAGTTACATTGAATCGACCTCTTCGGTGGCTTTGTGAACAGATGTCTCTCTCCCTGCCTGCAGATAGGATTTGGCGTCAGGGTTTATAATAATGTTAAATGATTAATGCGTGTCCATTAGGGGTACTGTAAATTGTTTATTTTAGTGGTTACATATTTACCACAGCTTAAGGTTCTGGAACAAACAGAGACTCACTAGAAGTATTGAGTGAGAACAGTGGAGGGAGAAATCAGAGGATGGGCTCATTGTAATGCATGGAAGGAATGAGGAATGGCATGTTTGATACCATTCCTGATTCCATTCCATGCATTACAATGAGCCCGTCCTCCGATTTCTCCCTCCACCAGCCTCCACTGAGTGAGACAAACAGCCCAGAACAGTAAACTTCAGCTGGAGGTTGACCCTATCCTGTCCTCTCTACCTAGCTTGGCTTTGCAGACCTGAATCTGGCAGAATTCGCCGGTTCTGGGAATACGACCCGCAGGTGTCTGCTGGAGGGATACGACACCAAGAACACGAGGCAGGATAACTCCATCCTCAAGGTACTGATAAGATAAGATCAGCTTTTATTGTCTGTTGACACAGAAATGTCTTTTGCAATCGTTCAAAAACAGCTCGTAAAAACACACATGAACCCAACATTCAATCCAATGATATGTGTATGTGTATATGTATAATGGGCTAATAGTGCAGTACAATGATGGAAAGTGTGTGTAGTGCTGTGGAGGCTGGTGGAGGTAGAAATTGGAGGACGGGCTCATTGTAATGCATGGAAAGGAATGAGGAATGGTATCAAACACACGCGTTTGATAACGTTTCTCATTCCGTTCCTTGCATTACAATGATGCCGTTCTCCGATTTCTACCTCCACCAGCCTCCCCTGGTGTAGTGCTGTGGGAGCTGTAGGAGAGTTAAACCCTCAGTTGGAAGACTTAGTTGGTTATATCTGCCAAAAGAGCTTGAGTCATGTTTTTGCTTTTGTTTGCAACAGGTTATCATCGGCACACAACTGATGTCTGGCGACCCTTGTTTTAAAACGTAAGTTGATATTTTGATCTCAGTGATGGCCTATTCAATGTGCTCATGTCTCTGTCAGGGAGGGGAGGCTGGTGGCAGAAATTGGGAGGACAGGCTCAATGCATGCATGGAATGGAATGAGAAATTCCTCATTCCATTCCATGCATTATACTGCATTTCTCTGATTTCTACCTCCACCAGCCTCCCCTGGTTCTCTGTAACGTTTCAAATGCAATCCAAAGTGTAGTCAGATATCCCCTCTTCTGCTCGACAGAAAACATATTTGCATAGCATTTCCCTCAGAAAACAATGCTTTGCTTCCCCGCCCACCCACACTGCAGTAAGCATCCCTCCATCAGGCATCCCTTCTCAAAGGCTACAGTGGTAGTTAAGTGGGGGTTTGAGCAAGAACAATCAAGTGCAAGACGATGTGCAAAACGCACATGTTCTTTATGGGAAAGAACATGTGCATTTACCATTAAATCAATGGTTGGCCTCTGTCCACTGTTCCTACCACTTTATATTATATGGCCCAATAGCACTTTAAAAGATGTGCAGCTAGGAAACTTAGGCCAGGTATCCCATGGGGTGCTACGTTGTAAATAGAACTGCAATGTAAAGAGGCCAGACTTCACTATTCTACGTGACAGCTAATCCATACAGCACACTCCTGGCCTGATTCCCTAAGCGTTTGCACGATGATGCAAATTGCACCTCTTTTTATTCAAAATAAATGTTTCATACAAATTACTGAAAAAGTAAAAAAAAAAAAAATTAAGACAGTTTCATTTTCAGTTCTGTTTTTTGGTGTTTGATCTCGAATTGAAAAAAAAATAAACAGGTGCAAAACGCTTAGGGAGTCAGGCCCTGTGTCTGTTAGTGGTTTTGTGTCTAACTGAATAAACCATGGCTCCACCGGGTGCTATGTTGTAAATAGAATTCCAGTGTAAATAGTTAACGGACTTCCCTATTCTGTGTGACAGCTCATCTATACCACACACTCTACCTGTGAGTGCTCAACTGAACAAACCCAAGGCCTTCAGGGCTGTGTCTGTCTGTGCCCAACTGAACAAGCCTAAGGCCTTCAGGGCTGTGTCTGTCTCTGCCCAACTGAACAAGCCTAAGGCCTTCAGGGCTGTGTCTGTCTGCCCAACTGAACAAGCCTAAGGCCTTCAGGGCTGTGTCTGTCTCTGCCCAACTGAACAAGCCTAAGGCCTTCAGGGCTGTATTTGTCTCTTCCCAACTGAACAAGCCCAAGGCCTTCAGGGCTGTGTCTGTCTCTGCCCAACTGAACAAGCCCAAGGCCTTCAGGGCTGTGCCTGATTGCATGTTTGTATGAGGAGAGATCTAGCACAGGGATGCAGGGAGCTTCCAGCACAGGCATTAGGCTAGAGTAGGCTTTATATGAGATCAAGTTGCGAAGGGAGGGGGCTCGCTCATCCCTCATCCCTCATCCCTCCAGCTTGTAACCCAGGGAGATTTTGGCCATGTTGGCCAATGTCCACTACGGGACTGGATCCAAGAACGAGGGGATTGTGTTGAACAGCTGTGTGGACTAGGCCTACTGCTGTGGAGGCTGGTGGAGGTAGACCTCAGAGGATGGGCTCATTGTAATGCATGGAATGGAATGAGGAATGGTATCACACGTCCTCATTCGATTCCATGCATTACAATGAGCCCGCCCTTCGAGTTCTACCTCCACCAGCCTATAGGGTGTGGTGAGGAAACGGTTGTCTGGCCATAGTCCAGAGCAGGGTTTCCCCCCCAGATGTGTTCTTCGGTGGGGTACAGAGGCCCCTAAATGAGCATACACAGCTGCCTAGTAACATCTTCTATTGA
>NC_139660.1:19545904-19570904 GCF_951799395.1 Argentina silus | reverse complement strand
CCTCTCCCTGTCCCTGCATCACATCTGTATCAGCTCCTCCTACTGTTACTACTGAGATGGAGTCTTGCCTTTGTGGGGGGCAGGGAGAGAAAGTCTGGAGCTACATGTTCATTTTTGTCAATAAAAGTTATTCACAGTAGATGCTAACGAGACATGAAAGGGTTGAGGTTAAGAGGCAGAAAAGAGTTAAGAGGATTTTTGTCCGAGTGCATGTGTGCTGTTGGTTAGGTGTGTTAATGTCTGTGCTGCTGCCCCTCTGACTCTGCTCTGACTCGCCCCCCTCCAGGCACCCAGTGAAGCAGGACTCCATGGAGTCTCAGTCGACGAGGGTGGATGCCACACGGGTGGACGCAGATGACGTGGTGGAGAAGATCCTCCAGAGTCAGGATTTCACCCCCAGCCTGCTGGACTCCAGCCATGAAGGTAACAAACAGCCTAACTAACTAGACTTCACCCCCAGCTATGAAGGTAACTAACTAACTAACTAACTCCCCATGGACCAGTAGTTTCCCTAGATTATTGTCCAAACAGGGCAGAAAGGCTCCCAGAGAAACATCCAGACCCTCTTTCAACTGAAACGGTCAATAGACAAGACACAAGAGTCTACCGTTAGGCCAAGAGGACATCTTCAAGGTCTGAGGGTGACACTTGAGTTGAGGCAGGGCTACCTCATCACCAGAGCTTGGTTACAAATAACCTCCACTACACATGCATAGAGTTGCCTAAGTGTTGGTGACCTCAACGTTGCAGAGTATGTTCTTACTATGGTTAACTTCCCCTACATTCTGTTGTGGTTGAGTGGGTGTGTGAGGATACAGTAGGCAGAGGGGGGGTCGATAAGATTACTATCACCAACAGGGGGGGCTGGTGGAAGCAGAAATCAGAGGACTCATCAGAGAAATCATGCATTGTAATGCATGGAGTGGAATGAGAATGGTATCAAACATGTCTTTGATACCATTCCTCATTCCATGCCATGCATTACCATGAGCCTGTCCCCTGATTTCTACCTCCGCCAGCCTCCCCTGATCAGCCTAATGAATATCTGTACCGCAGTGATCTGATCCTCTGTACTCTTCAAGGTCCTGTCCTCCTCTACAGCAGAATACTGGAAAAAGAGTGCTCCTGTCAATAAGGGATTATTTTTAGGTTGCCTAGCAACCACCCTCCTGATGAAAGGAGTTTTGGCATTCCCACTGCAAAATGAATACGACTCAAACTGTGTGTGTGTGTGTCTGTGTGTGTCTGTGTGTGTCTGTGTGTGTCTGTGTGTGTCTGTGTGTGTGTCTGTGTGTGTGTCTGTGTGTGTATGTGTCTGTGTTTCAGAGGAAGGCTTGCGGTTGTTTGTTGGACCAGGGGGAAGCACTGCCCTTGGAAGCCATCACCTCCCTACCAGGTGACTTATACATACGTCTGCACGTACATGTCAACTTCAGTCTCTTCTTCTTAAAATTCCTACTCATTTACTCATGATTAACTCCATTTCCCCTCAGCCCGGTGTTGGGATCGTGGCTAAGTGCTAATTTCTCGTGTGTCCCGTTGTTTTAGGGTCGGTGCCGGAGCATATGAACAGGTGGTGATGAAACGTTAGACCTACAACCCCACTGGGAGATGAGTGGCGGAGGTGGAGGTGGAGGTGGAGGTGGAGGTGGAGGTGGAGGTGGAGGTGGAGGTGGAGGTGGAGGTGGAGGTGGAGGTGGTGTCCGTTTTGTCTCTCTTTATTCCAGCAGCACATTTTATCCAACCTCAGCCAAACCGAACAGACTGCAACAGCGCCCTCTGGAGGCCTTGTTGACTCCTGTGCACCGTAGTCCCTCCCATAGATAAGCCTGGTCTGTGAAGTCAATGCCTCCATCTCAGACTGGACTATTTAAATCTGCAATGTGAGTTTTCTTAGGGGGGGAAGAACTGACTTCTCCTTTGATCTCTGGAGATGGATGGAAGGATGGATTCTGTGGTTTGTTGCATTGGTTGCCAGAGTGAAGCCTTTGCTGAAGTGGATGATGCCATGCTTTTTGAATACATTCCCTAGATATCAGTCTTTTTGTTTTTCAATTATGTTTTTTTATTTTATTATTTTAATCTTTGTTTTTTTATCTTTTATGTTCACCAATGAGCTGCTAAAAGATGTTGTCTTTGGTCTCTCAAACCCTGTCTATGTGTTGTGGTTCCATCAGATGCACTGCCACATAGACGCAGTATCAGACTTGGGCGTGTGTGTGTGTGTGTGTATGTCTGTGCGTGTGTGCGTGTGTGTGTGTGTGTATGTCTGTGCGTGTGCGTGTGACGCTGGTACAGTAAGTGGTATAGCTTAGCCACTATTTAGTTGTTATGCTAACAGTCTGCCGGTAGTGGACAGCCGTGTGCAGAGGCAGGGCTGGAGAGGAGTGAAGGTGACCCTGCTCTGCTGCTCTCCCTGTCTCTGGGTCCTGATCTCATTACAGGAAGAAATCCAAACCCTTATCAGAACCGACCCAATCCGCCCTTTGTTTCTCAGTCTGCAAAGAAGGAAGGAACTGGAGACATGATAGAGAAGCTCTGAGCAAGGTCAGGCTTTTGTTTGCCGCATCTCAGAGCAGACTCAGGTTGAAGTCAAAGTGTTCAGGTTCTCTCTTCTTTTGTTCTGCAGAGAACCATGGGTGGTTAACTGTCCAGTTAAGCAGAATAATATAATATCAAAATATGAAACATTGAAGATTTTATGCCAACCTGACACAGGTAGGTAGCTTCATATCAAAGATGTGAAGGACAGGTTGTTAAGACATCCACTGCCATTTAAAATAGTTTATTTTTTTTGTCAACTGTAGTAAAAGAACTCCAAAGAAACTAGACTGTGTGGTCCATAGGTTCTCTCTGCAGCATATCAGATCGTATTATGATATGCCTTTTTTGATAAATTGCAACTTGTAACATTAGAGGGGGGCCGCTGACTCTCCACTTTGTTGTGTGTAATCTATTCTATAACAGCAGTAGAGAACTGCAAAGGATTGGGCCCGCCCTGTCAGTCATATAATCTGCATATGAATAAATGAAGTGTACGGTTGTCAACGTTACGACGTTGGGGAAAAAAAAAATACACGATATGATGTTGTAAAGATGAATCTTGTTAATCACTCACTAAATGGAAATAAGAGTATTCAGAATATACAGAATATTACCACATGCGTTTATTGCATCATCTCAGTATCTCTTGTCTCAAGCCATATGAGAGGTTATCTAAAGACCTCGTAGTTATACTGTACCTTAATGCTGATTTCTGCACAAGTGTCATCAATGTATGGTATTATAACTGTGAAATAATCAAGTGTTTTGGTCTGCATACAGTATGTGTCTGTCTGTGGGTATGTTTGCATGTTTTTTTTTGTATCTTTTCAGCAAGTTTAATAGATGCAGACGCATCTTAAAGGGATAGTTCACTCAAATTACAAAATCACATTTGTTTCCCTACCCTGACATGAGTCTATGGACAAGGACAGACTTCAATCAACACTTTGGTTCTGTTTATCTGGGACACTGTAACATGCTAACAATTAGCTGTTAGTTACAATGCCCTGACTCTTCCTTTTTGTAATTTGCGTAAACTATCCCTTTAAAAATCAACTATTCCATGTCATTATCGCATCAGTTCAATCTCTAATCTACTGTTTGTTAAGCTAGATATTTTTTAATAACTGTTGTGTGTAATTCATTGATGTTGTGCCATCACTTACCTTCAAGACCTCCTGCTTAATCAGAATTTAAAGAGCTTATGTACAGTATATAGACTCATCAGAGAACTAGAACATGGTCATCACAGAGCATTGAATCCTTCACCAAGGATCTTGGTGTATAGTATATTATCATTTGCCGCCAAATGTTGTCATTCCAAAACCCCTTCTGAATATGTCAAACGGTTGACTGATTTTCTGTGATAAGATCACGTGTTGTGTACCTGTGCTAGACAGGTAAGTTCACGTTGCCATCTTGGTACCTAACATGTTGTAACAAACATGGTTGCTTTTTCTCTTCTGTGAAGCTGTGTATAAGGACCTGTAACCTGTATCCTCACGTGACGTGGCGTTGTTCTTGACTGTCTGACAGTGTCCAGTGTTCTCAGAAGCAGATGTCTTTTTGACCAGCGTTTGCTTCCTTACGTGTACAGTATGCTTTAAATGTGTACCATGCACTGTTGAATAAAGTTAATTTCAAAAGGTCAAGTGTGTGTGTGTTCTGTCAATGCCAGAGTATTGAAACTTACAATGATCATATTCACACTTGAAAAGATTTTATTGGGAATATTTTATCTCTTATCTGATGTCTTACCCCACTTTACTAAAGCAGTTCCAGTGCTAGATTACATATAGAAATAAAATAAAATCAATATAAATGCGCAACACCAGATCAGAGAACCCACTACGTTCTTTTATTAAACAGGTCAAAAGTAATCAAAGTTCTGCGTCCCAGTCCTCGCTCTCCATGGTACCGACCAAGAACGGACCTGTGTCTGAGCGTGCTGGTTTATTCTCATAGTCCCAATCTAAATCTTCATCATCCTCTCCCTCCTCCCCGTCTACCAGCATCACAGCGGTGCTGTCTGTGGTGAGCCTGACCCTGGGGTCCTCCAGGAGGGCGTCTCTGAGGTGCTGGAGCATCCCACTCAGAGCCTGCACCTTGGGGCAGCAGGACCACAACCTGGCCAGGGGAACACACACGGATCCTCCTTGTCTGTAGAGCTCCTCCTGTCCTCCGTCTATCCTCCTGTCTCCCGCTTCCTCCTCCCCATTCACTTCAACCGCCTCCTCCTTCTCAACCCCTCTACCATCCTCCTCCACTGGTGTTCTTTCCTCCTCCCCCTCTATCTGACCTTCCTCCCTCTCCATCCTTTCTCTTGTAAAACCCTCTTCCTCCTCTTCTCCTGTTTGTCTGTATGTGGAGGCTTCTTCTTCCTCTCCAGCTGTCTCCTCCTGCCATCCTCTCCTTTCTTCCCCCTCTCCAGCTGTCTCCTCCAGCCACTCTCTCCTCAGATGCTCCGCCCAGTACAGGACCTCGTTCACCACGGTACTCTGTCGGATGTTGTTGTCACGCATGCTAGGGTACACCACATCGTACAGCTGGTGTGTAGGGGAGGGAAAGACAACAAAAATGGGAACGGAGAGAAGTTTTTACTCACTAATCTTGATTTCTGAAATGTATGAAAAAGAATGGGACACAGGAACTAATTGAATAGGCTGATAAGACCAGACCAGACCAGAACAGAAGTCTGATTGAGGCTAAAAGTCAACAGCTATGCCTATTGATCAGTGATACTCAATCCTGGTCCTGGAGAGCCGCAGTGGTCCAGGTATTCGTCCCAGCCTAGTCCTATTACACCAGATTAATGAACTAATCAACTGATCACCAAGACTGTTTAGCTGAATCAGTGCTGAGCTTGGACAAAAGCCTGAAGTACTGCAGCTCTCCAGGACCAAGATTGAGGACCACTGCTCTGCCTATTCATACCAATCTGTAGGGAAAGGCGTCTTCTGTGCCATCACTTTCCAGACAGGCCTCGTCTGCTGTTCTGTCTCTGTAAAACACCCCAATCTGAGAGCAGAAGCCCACACTCTCCTCCTGATGTCCTGGTGCCTCTCCCACACCTGTGAACTCCACCACGTAGCCAAACTCTCTACACACCTGCAGAGCCCTGAGGAGGAGAATTAGGAGTTTCAATAAAAGAGAAACATATAGTGCACACTTTATTTTAAATACAAATAAGGGATAAAGATGTCAATCGAATGATGAAATAATATCCAACAGTTAGAGATATTATTTAATCAAAGGGTGTACAGAAGCATACATCTGTTTCCCTTAACACTACATAGTAATATAAACTTACTGTATCAAGTGCTCAATAAGTGGAAATTAGGGAGAAACATAATTTTTTTAATGAAATAATGTCTCTAACACTGCATAGTTAATGTAAACATATTGTACCAGGTCTGAAACTCAGTTCTAGTCCACTCAAACTTGTGGTCGTAGTGCCTGAACCCCGTCAGCCCAGGTAACAGTGGGTTGAAGTCAGCGTTTGGGGTGCTAATGATGGCTGCAGCTGGGGCCATGTAGCCGAACACCACCTCAGAGAACCTGGCCACATCGTCAAGCTGGAGGTGCTCAATACTTCCAGGAGAGAGAGAGGGGCATTGATGTGTCTGGTTAGCTCAACTCATTCAACTAATGTTGATATTAGGACGTGTGATGTGGTCACATTGCAGCAGGCTGTGTCAATTCAATCACTTATAGACAGTTGTGGATAGGGGTGAGGGGTGGGGGGACTCACTGGAGTGAACTTGTTGTTTATCTTACAGCAAAATACTTTAATTTAAGCATTTCATTTGCCCCAGGGTTCCCCTTGTTAATGTATTTAATCACTGCTTATAGACAAGTCACTTACAGCTCAATACTTGTCACCAGATCAAAGCCTTTGGTGCGGGGATCCCTCTCCGTAACTGACCCCTGGTACACCTCAATGGTCAGGGGGTCCTCACCTGGCTGCAGGTAGTCAGTTGGCATCGGTGCCAATGCATACCTGTCATGATACTGAACAAGTCACCAACACTATCAGAAAGCGTGTGCATGTTAGCAGCCAACCTAAAATATATAAATAATACAAAACATTTTCAAACCCACATTTTGTCCCTCATAACTGCGCAGTCAATGTCCACCCCAGCTAAAAGTTCAATTTCACGGTGAAACTTCAGCTTCTTCAGTAGAGTGCAGTCATTGCATCCCAGGTCTACCACCTGGGGAAAAGATGCGCAGAGACATTTAGCTCAAATGCGAGTACAGAGGTAAGAACTGTGTAGTATGTCTATCTGTAAGAAGCAGCAACTAGTGTATTGGAATGCAATTAATACAAGCTACAGTTACAACTTCCATTTACCTAGCTAATTAGAAAGAAAGGTAGACGGAGTGTCTGCCAACCTGAGACGTTGTAGCTCCTAGCTAGCTAAACCGGTACATAGAAATGACCTTAATTCGGCTCTTAATAAATGCATACACTGTTTGTCTGCATACCTTTTTGGGTTTATTCTTCTTGACAAAGTCGATGACAAATTGATATCTCTGGATGTACAGTGGAGGATTAAAGATTGGGTTCGTCATGGCTAAGCGGCGGTCTGTGATTTTCTTAAATCAAGAAACGGTATCATTATTTTCTCTAGTCCCCCAAATGGTTGTTGCATGCACACAATTTGAGCCAAAATGTCACCTCATTTGCGCCATTTTGGGTCTTGGCCTGAGTCGTGAGAAACTTTAAAAGTGTCTGCTGAAGTGTAGAACGAGCCTCGACCAGAAACGTTATTCAGTCTAGTCTACCAGAAATGTTTGGCTCAATAATATTGTTCACTTTTTGGGCAAGATTATATTCAATGTGCTCTTCATATTTCAAGTAACCTGCTCAACCTGACATTCATTTTAACCTGTGATGTAGTGCAGCTGTACAGTAGTAGTGAGTGTCTTCTCTCCTGACATTTCAACTGTAGACTTGATTGTCCCTAGTACAGAAGCATCTGTAGGCTGGGCTTCCATAGCCTTCAGTGAGGCTATTGTGGCGGGAGGGGTTAGATTCCGGGTTTCTCATGTGGAAGACACAAGCATCTACCATGGGGCCAAGAGGACATCCTCAAGGTCCAAGGGCAACACTTGAGTTTACATGTCTCTGGCAGGGTTACCTCATCACGAGAACATGACAACCGTAGAAGAGGGGAAGTGGGGTATCCAGGATCATTGGTTGGAACCATTATTCAGCAACTGTATTGTGTGTTGAGCATAGTGCACATCAGGGGAGGCTGGTGGAGGTAGAAATTCGGAGGACGGGCTCATTGTAGTGCATGGAATGGAATCAGGAATAGTATAAAGTGTACAATGAGCCTGTCCTCTGATTTCTACCTCCACTAGCCTCCACTGGTGCACATCCTCAAGAGATTGAAAGTGTTTGTAGAAATATCCTGTATTTGAGTACAAACTGCTTCCCACATCCAGATCCCTAGTTTCACTGATGTCAGTTAATTCTGTATAAAGAAAACCGATAACCCACGCAGTGATAAGCTGTTGAAAGAAAGATAACCCAGGTGTTTACTTAACTTTTTCTCAACCAACTCTTTACAGAGAAATAACTATTTAAATATTCACATACTTTTATTCCTTCATTACTGGCCTTGATAAAAAAGAGCTATTGTAAAGTGTTCACAGAATGAGACAAGACATATATATAGTACATCAGATAGAAAATATACTGTATAGTTACAAAAATATTGCTTGATAAATTACCAATTTATTTGTTCTAGATCTACCTATACTTATGTGTACATAATTTGATTAAAACAATCAACAGAAGACAAAGATGCATGTAGTGGTTACAGAAAAGTCGTATTTGTTCGCCCATTTCAAAAATATTACCATTTACGATAAATAGAAAACAATTTGAGCAATACCTTTTCAAAGAACTACACATTATAAAGACATGCTGCTATGTTACCGACCACAAAAAAAAGAAAAATGAAACCTAGTTCTAACAGTGACTCAGATGTGTATGCATTTCAATCAAAAGATATCAGATTTGATCAAACATATCTTCGATGTACAGTATAATAAAATAACCTAATAACATTTTGTTCTTTCCTTTTTGAAAACCATAGCTTTAGTAGGATAATCTATGTGATAAAGATATTGTTGTGATTGTGTATCATTTCATTTAAGCTTTAGAATTGAAACAGCAACCATTCACTGTCCCTTAGCCTTAATTGGAGAGCCTCTTCTCTCTCTCTCTCTTTCCCTCCCTGAAGCTTGGCTGTTTTCACTGCGACAGGAAGAAGCCACTGATTCTTTTTACCCCTACATTGGTTTCCCTGGCAACCGCAATGTCCGTTTAGGTGGAGGTGGAAGCCAATCACATGGGGACACCAGTGGTGACACACATGGGTTTGGAGAAGGAGCTCTGGGTCCAGAGGTCCTTGTTTGCTTTCAGGATGATGCAGTATTTGGTGGAGGGATTGAGGTCGTTCACCGTGGAGGACAAGTCATCAACCATCAGGACTATTCTGTGGGGCCGAGAGGGTTTGTCCTCCTTGACGATGAGGGTGTAGTCGCGGGCGCCTGTCACTCGTGCCCACTTCACATACAGGGAAGTGCCTGTTACTGTCACAACAAGCCCCTTTGGAACTGACAGCTTCCCTGGAAGAGGGTAAAGGAATGTTAGTGATATTGGGAACCACTGTTTTGTGTAAAAACCCATGAAGAATAATTATGTTATGGGGCAATAACCTATAATGTGTGCTTACCCTGCGGATGTAACTCGGCAAACATTTCAGTCTCCCGCAAACTTCTTCTGCTTCGATTTGATACTGGGCCTGTTAAGATGATTATAGACAGAAGTTTTTTATTGTTAGCTTGAAGTTGACCTTGTTCGTATGAATAGACCCACTTTGTTCATAACAGGTAATGCAGTTGAAATGTGACGTGCCTTTCTATACCATCAATATCTACAGTCTGCTATGCTGTATTATCCCTCCTTTCCCCTCTTCCTCCCCCTCTTCCAATCTCACCATTGTTGTCGTCGGTGGGGAGACTTTCTCCCCCTGCGTTGCTGGCGGTAACCTCAACGTCACCTGGCTCTACGTCAGTCAGCTGGCAGGAGAGTTCCGTGGTGCTGCACACGGGCGTGCGTTCTCCGTCGCTCAAGTTGTAGACGGTGTACTCTGTGGCGAGCACGGACGCCTCCCAGGCGACCACGGCAGAGCTGTGGTTGCCCATGTAGCTGACGTCCAGAGGTGAGCAGGGGGCTGGAATGGACATGGTGAGAGTTTGGTGATGTCAGTTCTTGAAACAGACATCAGTTCCCCACAGCCCCATATAGAAGTTCCTCCCTGGACCCAGGGCAGATTTATTTATTTATTTATTATTTTAAGTTCTGGAGACAGGATTAAACTCCTTGAGCTGCATCATGGAAGTTTTCGCTTCCCATCATTCCCCAATCATTCCTAGGTCAAAGGACATTTTGGAGGGGGTAACAGTAAGAATGGATTTTCTGCATTGTATCATACTTAAAGTATTTAATACTGTAGCATTGCCATGGCAATTCCATATTCAATTTCTCCCATAGAGTCTCCCTAGCTTCCATTTCCAGTTACCTGTGATCCCAGTAATAGCAGTGGAGGGTTGACTTTCACCCACAGAGTTCCTGGCGCGGACGGTCAGATTGTAGGAGGTGCCACAGGGCAGTACCATATCAAAGAATGTGGTTTCTGTCCAATAGGAGGAGACCTCCATAAGGGCCATTGGGTCATCCAGGATGCGGCCGGTCATCGTAACCAGGTACTCGACTACGTCAGGGCAGTCGACGATGCTCCAGGACACGAGAGCCGTCTGGGTCTGGCCAATGCGCATCAAGCGGTGCCTCACCATGACAGGGGCACAGGGGGCTAGATGGGCAGGGATAACATTCAATTACATTACATACATCAAGCCATGGCATACATCACTAAATAAGCCAATATGACAGGCTACGATTGCACCTGGCAGCGAGATAAGATATATGCCATTTAGCTGACGCTTTAATCCAAAGCGACTTACATTGCAGTGAGTGCATACATTTCAGTATATATGGTCCCAGCAGGAATCAAACCCACAACCTAAGCGCCATGCTCTACCAACTGAGCCACAGAGGACCAAGATAAGCTTTCTACTGTCTGTTAGCAACATAAATTAGCTGTGTTGTTAAAAACGAGTTTTCATAAATTGCCCTATCTTATGCTTTGATACAATTCACCAACTACTGTACTCTTAGCTCGCTAGAGGATGGAGGGGTTACCTGCTCCCTCAAGCAGGGGTATGCTGACGGAGCTGTTGCAGACTCCGTCAGTGGCCTGAACTGAGTAGTTGTACATGGCACCACACAGCAGACCCTCGATGGTGCAGAACGTGTCCATGCTGTCACAGTACAGCATGTCCCCGTCCTCGGCCTGGGCACAGCCTCGGTACTCCAGAGAGCCTTCACTGCCCTCCCACGACAGCATGGCAGAGTTACTCTCACACTGGTAGTCAACGGACAGGCCAGAGGGGGCACAGGGCACTGGGAGGAGGGGGGGGGGACAGATGGTGGGGAGAGGAAGACACAATGTTACACATAGGGAACGTGCAGCGAAGGAAACATTTACATGTACAGTCGGAGGACCACAACGGAAATCGAGAACCGCAATGGAAAATAAGTTGAGGAGTAAACTTGACTGTGTTTTTAATCCTCCTGTGTGTATTGTTGTTGTACTCAAATGGATGAGGCAATCTATTTAAAAAAAATACCGTTGTGAATATTGAAACCGTATATACAGCTCTGGAAAAAATTAAGACACCACTGCAAAATTATCAGTTTCTCTGGTTTTACTATTAGGTATATGTTTGAGTAAAATGAACATTTTCAGCCCCCTGAACAGCAATGTCTGCTGCTTGACCTTGTTCTTATGAACCACTGTCTTTGAAATTTTAAGGATGGAAGCAACCTGACACTCACTGTATCCCTCTGCCAGTAAAGCCAGAATTGAACCCTTCTTTTCCTCACTCACTTCTAAAACTTTTCTTTTCAACTCTTTTGGCATGGTCAATAGTTATTTTTTTATTCCAATTACTTTTGAGGTACTACTAGCACTGTTTTTGCCATCCAGCTGGTCCTATTGCAAGAGGATAGTGATGACCACAGCAGTGGTTTTTATACTTTTCCTCATTAAATAAGATTTGGTTCAGGTGATCACCTAATCAATACCTCATTAAGTAGAATGAGGTGTGCCTGTATTTGAATTCAACAGACACTGGAATGGAATGGCTGCCATACATGTATGCTGATTTAAGAAAAATTTGGTGTGGTCTCTTAATTTTTTCCAGAGCTGTATATCTAGATGTTCTGTACCTGTGCTCAAGGTGACGTTGGGGCTGGCCGGGCTGGTGCAGTTGTCAGCGCTGGCGGTCACGCTGAAGGCGTAGGTCTGACCACAGCGCAGGCCGTCCAGGGTGCAGTTGTTGATGGAGGTCTCGCAGGTGTGGAGGTCCCCGTAGCGGCCGGTGGCAGTGACCAGGTAGAACTGGGCCGTCATGGAGTGATCCCAGGACACCACGGCCCCTTCTGCTCCGCACAACTCCTCCACCGTCACATTCTCAGGGGTACAGGGGGCTAGGAGAGGACAGAGGTCAAAAGGTCAAGAGGGCGGTAACAGGAAGAACATGTTATAAATCGGTACTCATCGCACGACCGGGCCAACCCAAACCATACTGTGCTGGCTCGGATATTTTTTAACGATGTTGTCCTTTCCAGCGCTGTTTCAGCAATTGTTGGGAGATGAGTAACCAAGCCAGCACGGTATAGCTCAGCTTGGCTCAGCTCAGTTGGACTTCTGCAGTGTGGGTTAGAGGGTTACCTGTGTTGATGTGGTATGGTGGGCTCCTCAGACTGCTGCACTTGTCAGACGAGGCGGCGACGATGGCGCTGTATCGCATGCCACAGCGCACGCCCCTGAGCTCGCAGGAAGTGGACGAGCTGTTACAGGAAACGACGCTGCGGTCGTGGGCCTCTGCGGTGGCCAGGAAGAGCGGAGAGTCCCCCATCATCTCCCAGCCAACTAGGATGGTGCTGCTATGGCACTCTGTCACCGCGGTGATGGTTGTCAGGGCACAGGCACCTGGGTGACAGAACAGTCACGTGTCAGTCACATGAGCGTGGATGATGTCAGAGCTAGGACACAGTGATAGTCACAGCGAGGACCCAATCAGAGAACAGTGAGAGACAGGGAGGGTAAATGCTAACTGGGATGCTTGGGACGTCACCCCACTGAAGTTGAGATTTAAAGCAGTTAAGGTAAGGATTTTGGTTAAGAAACAGTTAAGTAAGGGTCATGGTTAAGAAAAGGGTTTCGGTTAAGACTGGGGTTAGGGTTAAGGGTAGGGTCGTCCCAAGGATCCCACTTATTCCGATCTAACCGGTACATCAAGTCAGAGGACAGTAGGGTGGGGTGGTGAGGGGGTTGAGGGGGGCACCTGTCTCTATCTCGGTGGTGTTGCTGGGCACGCTCTGGCAGTGTGCGTTGGCAGCCGTCACACTGAGGGTATAGACGCTGCCGCAGGCCAGGTCCGGCACGTTGCAGGAAGTAGAGGAGGACATGCAGGTGGCGTTGTGACCTCCGGCATTGGTAGCCAACACTGTGTAGCTGTCGGCCCCGCCCGCGAGCTCCCACTGCATCCACGCTGAGTTAGTCACACAGTCCAGTTGACCGTCAAAGGCCTGGGGCACACACGGGGCTGGGGAAGGAGAAAGAACCGTGAAGAAATGAGGAATCATTGATCGATATCTTAATATTATAGATGAAGGATGAAAGATGTGACTTACAGCTCTGTGTTATAGATATACACACAGAAGTGAAAACGATTCTAAAAATCCTATCTGTAATGTTTTTGATGTGACAGAGAAACCCAACGTGTATGAAATAATCCAAGGACAGGGCCTCGTTGTAATGAACGGAACGGAACGAGGAATGGTATCAAACACGTGTGTTTGAAAACCATTCCTCATTCCGTTCCGTGCATTACAATGAGCCCCGTCCTCCGATTTCTACCTCCGCCAGCCTCCCCCTGGCTGTAGATGTTCTATATATATATATCCCTACCTGAAGCCACGTGCACAGCGGAGCTGTACTCGCTCCTACAACCGTCTCTGATGGACACCACGGTCACGACGTAGGCGTGTCCGCACAGCAGGTTCTCCATGGAGCATCCCGTTCCTGTGGAGTCACATGACGGGTCCGACGGCCCGCTGGTCATCGCCTCCACGTGGAAGGAGTCGGCGTCAGGGTTGGCTGACCATGTGACCATCATGGACCCGGCCCCACACTGCATGTCTACTGTGACGTTCTCCGGTGGGCAGGGGGCTGAGAGACAGCAGAGAGAGAGAGACAGAGAGAAAGAGAGAGAGAGAGAGAGAGAGAGAGAGAGACCACGGTTAGTCATTACGCTACACTGAGTGTTCTTTATGGAAGAGTGGAGGCGTCCATTTTGTATTGGCCAACCCCTAATAATTCCTCATTATACCGATGGAGCATTTTGCCAGGCAACTGGTTGTTAGTCCAATAAAAAAAAATCTATATTGGGTGAATCAGGAAGTTTAACCAGGAAGCTATATCAAGGTTCAAGGTTTCTTTATTATCCCCTAGGAGAAATTAGTTTTGCAGTCAGGGTTCACAAAGACAGAATACAAAAAGGACAACATCACGACAACATCAGCATAATAAATGGCAGAGATAGGTCAGAGAAATGGAAATTCATACCAAGTACAAAAACTGCAAGTGTGCAAAAATGTGCAGGGGTAGTACAAGGAATACAGCCAAAGTGCTATTTTCCATTAAGCATATCAATAGCACTTGGGATGAAGAAAACATGAAATCTTTTAGTCCTCCTAACAGGTGCCCTGAAACAACGGCCTGAGGGCAAAAGCTCAAACTCCCTCTGCAGTGGATGGACCTGGCAGACTAATATAGCATTAGCCCTCCTAAGGACCTGCCTGTTAGAAATGTCTAAAAGCCTGGCCTGACTCCCCCCTGAGATCCTACTGGCCACCTTAACAAGACCTCCAAGACACACCTGCTGTGTGTGTCTTATGTTGGGGTAATCCTCCCCTCTCCCCTCTCCCCTCTCCCCTCTCCCCCTCACCTGTCCTGACGTAAGCCCTGTCACTCTCCACGCTGATGCAGGTGTCATCGTGGGTAAACACAGACACGTTGTAGGTCTGCCCGCAGTGCAGTCCGCCCAGGTCACAGTGGGTGAGGCTGTTGTTGCAGTGCACCGTGTGGTTCCCGTTGGCCATGGTGCCAACTGCCTGGTAGGACCCCGCCCCGCTGGCACGCTCCCATGTCACCGCCGCTGAGTTAGACTGGCACTGCAGCGACGCCTGGACGTTGGTAGGGTCGCAGGGGACTGAGAGAGAGACAGAGGGATGAAAGACAGAGAGAGGGAGGAGAGAGAGGCACAGATGGAGGAGAGAGAATAGAGAGAGACAGAGGAAGGAGAGAGAGATAGAAACAGGGAGGACAGAGAGTGAGAGAGATTGAGGGAGGAGAGAGAGAGGAACAGAGGGAGTAGAAAGACAGAGGGATGAGAGAGATAAAGGGGGAGAGAGATAGAGAGAGACAGAGAACATAAGAACATTGAAATGGCTGCTTATGTATTGTAATGTGCTCTGTTGGGGACACCTGATGGCTCAGGGAGTTTTGGAGTTGTTGTGAGGTGACAGAGAGGAGGCTCCTACCAGACTGCAGGGTGAGGTACGCGTTGCTGTTGTCACACCTCCCGTCCTGCGCCGTGACCGTGAGGTTGTAGCGCTGGCCGCAGTGCATGTTGGGTAGCCGGCAGCTGGTGCCGGTGCTGTTACACTGGGTCTTGTGGCCGTCGGGTCCGACCGCACGCACCAGGTAGAAGGATACGCCCTCTCCCTGTTCCCATGACACCAGCCCCGTGTCACTGCTGCACTCCATCTGGGCGCTGACATTCTGGGGTTCACAGGGCACTGCAGAGAGAGAGAGACACACACGCACAGACGCACACACACACACACACACACACACACACAGACACAGTTAGAGGGGCATGGACGGTGCTGGCAATACTGGGTCCGGTTGGGGAAAGAACTAAGGAGACACGACTGACCAGCAAATTGATTCCTAATTGGTTACAAATTTCCTACAAATTGGTTAAGGTTAGGGGTTTGGTTAAGGTGGCCTGGGGTGGTCGAATCCAAACCTGCCTTCTCCTCCTTACTTGTCTCTATCCAACAACATTGAAAAATATGACAGTGGGACTGCTCCAGGTTAGGTTCAGTTTTAGGTTTTGACCTAGTCGGTCTGTCAATGGGATTCTGGTCAGGAAGGTCCCTTTAGTCTCTCCCCTCCAGTTAAAGTAGCCTGTGTGTGTCGGGTGTAGTAAGTAACGCCCCCTACCTGTGTCCATCTGCACGCCGCTGCTCTCTGCGCTGGAACACACACCATCGGAGGCGCTGACGGTGATGCTGTAGGAGAGGCCACACAGCAGGTCAGTGAACTGGCACACCGTACCGCTGGTGTTGCACGACGACGCGTAGCCACCGTTGCCCTGGGCGACAGCCGCGTAGGAGTCGGCGCCGTGACTCGGCTCCCAGGAGACGGACACATCGCCTGACTCACAGTCGACGGACGCCTCCACCTGGTCAGGTACGCAAGGTACTGAGAGAGAAGGGAGGGGAAGGGGAGGGGGGGGGTTATTATTTACACACACCAGGGTGGAGGTAGAAATGAGAGCCACGCTGAAGCACGTTGTTTACATCTACATTTATATAGGTAAGTCAATTAAGAACGTTTTAATGAACAAACAATGACAACGTGGCGGGGTGGGGCTCACCTGTGTGCAGCTGTGTGATGACGCTCTCGGACATGTTGCACTGGTCGCTGACGGCGACCACGCTGATGTTGTAGGTGTAGCCGCACATGAGGTCGGACACGTGACACTCGTGGCCGTCCGTGTTACAGCCGGTCACATGACCCTCCATGCCAATAGCCTGCACGCTGTAATAGTCTGCCCCGGAGGCGCCCTCCCACTCCACATGGGCAGAGTTATCAGAACAGTTCAGCTGGGTCACAACAGCCTCAGGGGCACAGGGGACTGGGGAGGGGGAGGGAGAGGGAGAGGGAGAAGGGGAGGGGGAGAGGGAGAGGAGAGGAGAGGTTGCAGGATAGAGTGGGAGAGAGAGAGAGGGTGGAGGATGCGCGGTTGCCGGAGAGGGGGGGGGGGAGAAAGGGAGGGTGGGGGATGATGGGTTCCAGGAGAGGGGGGGAGAGAGAGAGAGAGGGTGGAGGATGAGTGGTTGCAGGAGAGAGGGGGGGGGGAGGGTGGGGGATGAGAGGTTGCAGGAGAGGGGGGGGGGAGGGAGAGAGAGGGAGAGGAGAGGTTAAATTAAATCCTTAGCCATTGTATGCTAACTGTATGGTAACGTATCTATGATGAGCTCAAGTGAGTCAGACTGTCAGACTGTAGAATGTTCCTTTCAGAGAAATACAGTATCATGATATGTGGAACGCAGAAGAAATATTCAACGCATCATATCTTAGCCATGATAATTGTCCTATGTCTCTAACATCAACCTATTCTGATGCCTTTGTGACTAGAGAAGTTCAAACCCGGGTGGAAGACCCAAGCCTCTACCATGAGGGCCAAGAGAACATCCTCAAGCTCAGAGAGCAACACACCCTGTCTCAAGCAGGGCTACCTCATCCCAAGAGCGGGATTCCCGAACCACCTCCGCTACGTTTGTATCGTGCGCCGACCAACCTGATGCCACTTCCACGCTGGCGCTCTGAGAGCTGTCACACTGGCCGTCTGAAGCCACCATGGTGATGGTGTAGGTCTGTCCACACGCCAGCTCCATTAGCTCACAGTTGGTGTGGTTGGTGTGGCACACGGACTCGTTTCCCTCCCCTGAACGGGCCGTGGCTGTGTAGGTCACGGCTCCGTCAGCGTAGGGCCACTCCAGCAGGGCTGAGTCTGTGTAGCAGTCCAGGTGGACCCCCCCTATCTCTGGGGTACAGGGGACTGCGGGGCAGAGAGAGAGAGAGAGAGCGAGGGAGAGAGAGAGAGGGTGAGGGTGAGGACAGGTCAACATGGATCTAGGGTGAACACTTGATCTCGTAAACTGTGATCTAGTAAACACTGGTTACCAGGTGTGTGTGTTACCTGTCTGGGTGGTGTTGTGTACAGTAGTACTAGGTGTGTATGTTACCTGTCTGGGTGGTGTTGTGTACAGTGTAGTGCAGTAGTACCAGGTGTGTGTATTACCTGTCTGGGTGGTGTAGTGTGCAGTAGTACCAGGTGTGTATGTTACCTGTCTGGCTGGTGTAGTGTACAGTGTAGTGCAGTAGTACCAGGTGTGTGTGTTACCTGTCTGGGTGGTGTAGTGTACAGTGTAGTGCAGTAGTACCAGGTGTGTGTGTTACCTGTCTGGGTGGTGTAGTGTACAGTGTAGTGCAGTAGTACCAGGTGTGTGTGTTACCTGTCTGGGTGGTGTAGTGTGCAGTAGTACCAGGTGTGTGTGTTACCTGTCTGGGTGGTGTAGTGTACAGTGTAGTGCTGTAGTACCAGGTGTGTGTGTTACCTGTCTGGGTGGTGTAGTGTGCAGTGTAGTGCAGTAGTACCAGGTGTGTGTATTACCTGTCTGGGTGGTGTAGTGTGCAGTAGTACCAGGTGTGTGTGTTACCTGTCTGGGTGGTGTAGTGTGCAGTGTAGTGCAGTAGTACCAGGTGTGTGTGTTACCTGTCTGGGTGGTGTAGTGTACAGTGTAGTGCAGTAGTACCAGGTGTGTGTGTGTTACCTGTCTGGGTAGTGTAGTGTGCAGTAGTACCAGGTGTGTGTGTATTACCTGTTTGGGTGGTGTAGTGTACAGTGTAGTGCAGTAGTACCAGGTGTGTGTGTTACCTGTCTGGGTGGTGTAGTGTGCAGTAGTACCAGGTGTGTGTGTTACCTGTCTGGGTGGTGTAGTGTGCAGTGTAGTGCAGTAGTACCAGGTGTGTGTGTATTACCTGTCTGGGTGGTGTAGTGTACAGTGTAGTGCAGTAGTACCAGGTGTGTGTATTACCTGTCTGGGTGGTGTAGTGTGCAGTAGTACCAGGTGTGTATGTTACCTGTCTGGCTGGTGTAGTGTACAGTGTAGTGTTACCTGTCTGGAACCGTTCTACGTGGCTGGGCAGGCTGGAGCACCTCTCGTCCACCGCCACCACCTGAACGATGTACGGCGCTCCACAGGTGAGGTTGGCCAGGGTGCACTGCGGGTCGGCGCTCTCGCAGGTCGAGATGTTGCCTCGTGTGCTCTGAGCCACTGCTCTGTAAGAGAACGCCCCCTGGCTGCGGTTCCAGGACAGCTCGGCTATGTTGTCAGAGCAGTCCATCGCCACCACCACATCGTCAGGGACACAGGGCACTGTGGAGAGGGACAGAGAGGGGCTCGGTGTGAGGAGAAACTCCCAAATTGAGGCTCTGAAGAACAAGATCATGTCGTGTGAGTTGCTTATATGATGACACAGACAACTTCTATCCGTTTGTTATATGAAACATTTTGTTTCATATGAAGTAATGAAGGTGGTTATACAGGACACTGGCGTCGGTTCAGAACATGGCTAGGTGTCTGCCTTCTAGCTGCCGTACTCAACTCTGACCCGTGACGTCACTGCGTCATACGTCAACATTAACATGACACCACAGATAGATGTTAGTTTTGGTAGCCCTGGAAGCTGATTCAGGGGGCCTCCTAGGAAAAGTCTGTGGGAAAGAAAATAGGAGGACAGGCTCATTGTGATGCACGGAATGGAATGAGGAACGGTATCAAACACACGTGTAGTCCCTGCAGTCCCTACTAGTATATGACATATGTGTCTGTGTGTTTCTGTTCTTGGTCAGCGGCCTGCCCCCTTTCTCTCGTGTCTCTGGCGTACCAGTGTGGTCCTTTTCTCTCTGGGGTCAATAGGTCAAGTAGTCTCACCTGTGGTCAGGTGGTCCGCCTCGCTGGGCTTGGAGTTGCACTGCCGGTTGGACGCCATGACGCTGACGGTGTAGTTCTGGCCACAGCGCAGGCGGCTCATGCCGCACTGCGTGCTCGACGACATGCAGCTCTCCGATTCGCCGTCCTCGTGCTCCGCGGTCGCCGTGTAGTACTCCGCTCCTTCAGAGGCCGCCCACGTTACTATGGCGATGTTGGAGAGGCAGTCCATGGTGCTGGAGACAGAGGTGGGGGGGCAGGGCTCTAAAGTAGGGGAGTAGGGGGGAGGAGGGTGAAGGAGTAAGACCAGAGAATAGAGAATTAAAAAAAACGTGTATCGATCAGTCTGTCAGTGGACCCATCTGTCTATCCGATCAATTGGAGTGTATCAATAAGAGTGATACCCCTGTCTGTGAGAGCACAGTGTTTGTGAGTGAGGAATGTATAGAAAGACAGACAGACAGACAGACAGACAGACAGGCAGGCAGGCAGATCAACCGACAGACAGACAGACAGACAGGTGTGGTGTGTACCTGTCTTTATATGTGCAGGCAGGCTAGATGCACTCCTACAGAACGAGTTCACGGCCGTGACAGTGAGGAAGTACTCCTGGCCGCACATGAACTCAGAGATGAAGGCCTCGGTGTCGTTGGTGCTGAGCGCCACCCGGTGGCCGCTGCCGGCCTCTGCGGCCACCATGTAGAACTCGGCGGCCTTGCTGGGGTCCCAGCTCAGGAAACCCACATTCGTGGAACAGTTCAGAGACGACTCCAGATTCTGGGGAATGCACGGCGCTGAAAATGACACAAAGAACCAAATCAATCAAAAAAAATCAAAACATCTTGGTTCTGCAGTCTCACACATGGCTTATACGTTGTCTTTCATGTGGATGAAGTGAACATAGAGAGTGCTAGAGGATGGGTATAGGGGGATAGAGGGGGTAGACAGATAGATAGATAGGGGGCAGAGGTCAGCTAAGATGGCGTAAGTAAGATTGAAAACCTGAGATAATGGACTAAGATAATGGTGTAAGTATCTGAGGATGGCTATAATAATAATAATAATAATAATAATAATAATAATAATAATAATACGTAGAATTTATATACTGTAGTGCTTTACACAAGGAAGCTGTGTTGGACTAGGAAGGTGTGTGTACTGTACCTGTGCGTATGGTGGTGCTGTTGCTAGGGGAGCTGCTGCACTTGTAGTCGTCGGCGATCACATGGATGGTATACAGGCCACCACAGTGCAGGTCGTCCCAGGTGCAGCTGGTGCTATTGGTCGGACACATGTGGGTGTGGCCGTCTGTTTCCACGGCGATGGTGGTGTAGGACTCCGCCCCGTCGCTCTCCGCCCAGCTCACTGAGCCCAGGCTGTCCTCACACTGGGTATAGCTCTGTACATAGTGAGGGGTACAGGGGGCTGGGGAGAACACACACACACACACACACACACACACACACACACACGTTAATGGCTAACTGCATTGTTATACACAGCAACACATGTAGTAGATACATATATGGGGCACACACACAGACACACAGCTCAAACCACTAAACTATTTCCTTGATTCCTTGCATCCTCTCTCCTCACCTCCTTCTCAAAACTCATTGGAGGAGAAGGCGTGAGGGGAGGAACCGCAGAGGGGAGGAACCCCAGCCCTTCTCCTCTAATGAGTTTGGAGAAAGAGGCGAGGAATCAAGGACAGACTTTTAAGATTTTTTTTACACACATTGTAAAACATGAACACACACACACACACACACACACACACCTGTCCTGAACTCTGCTGCGTCACTGGAGGGGCTGTCACAGCGCTCGTCCTGGCCCTGGACAGTGAAGCTGAAGGCTTGTCCACAGGGTAGCTCTGTCTCCAAGCTTGTGTCATTGGTCCGGAGCGCTGTCATGAAGCCCAGTTCTCCCATGGCCGTCACCACGTAGACCGACGCCCCCCTGGCCTCGGACCAACCCAGGGTCACTGTCTCATTGGCACATGACCCCTCCACGGTCATGAGGGCTGGCTGGCAGGGCTCTGGGGAAGTGAAGGTGAGTGGTTATAAAAGGAAAAAAATCGACCACACTGACTTTCTACTTTACTTTCACGTAGAAAGATACCGACGCTTCGGTCAACAGACCTTCATCAGGGTGTTGGTGTGATTGGTTATGACATTTAGTTTTTTATTGAATGTTTATTTATCCAGGTTAGTCTCATTAAGATAAACTCTTTTTTTCAAGAGAGACACTGGTCTGTTGGACATGAAGAATCATGCTGAACAAATTAGTTTGACAATTGACAATATTGTCAATTGTACAATATTAACCGTAACCCTCTCTTTGTATATTGAATTAAGGATAAATGTTAAGGGTACAGTATACTTTATGAAAAGAGTGAGACTTGAGAGACAGAGTGAGAAAGAGAGAGACGGAGAGACAGAGAGAAAGAAAGACAGAGTGAGCGACAGCGAGAGAGTGAGAGAGAGAAACGGAGAGACAGAGAGAGAAACAAAGACAGTGAGAAAGAGAAACAGAGAGAGACAGAGCAGAGTACAGAAGACAACATTATAGAGAATATTATGAAGTAGAGAAGAGAATATTCTGTAAGATTGAGGTGAAAGTGTATACCTGTGTTGATGTGGACAGTGGTGCTGTGTGGGCTGTCACATTGGATGCCGTGCGCGGTCATACTGAAGCTGTACGTCTCGCCACAGTCCAGCCCGGAGAACTGGCAGGTGGAGCCGGTGGAGTTGCAGTACTCCATGGACCCCCCCATGCTGGGGGTGGCGCAGGCCGTGTAGTGCTGCACCCCCCAACTCTCCTCCCAGGACAGGGTGGCTGTGCTGCTGCCGCACTGCAGGTCCACTCCCACCCGCAGAGGGACGCAGGGTCCTAAAGGGCAGAGGTCAGAGTGGAGGGGTGAGGAGAGAGTTGAGTGGCTCAGTCATGGTCAGTCAAGTTTCATTGAGGGTCCACTCGTGGTTGGTTGTAATAAGGCATCGTAGAGATATGGTAGGGGCCGTTTCCACAGAGATAGGGGGCTGTGTCGCTTCTTTATTAAAAAACAAGCGAGGCGCACCGCTTGCTTGGGTACCTGACAACAGTAGCCTTCAAATCGCACTGGGGAAAAGCCGTGGGCACATTGAAGAATGCGTCCTGTGAACACGGCTCTTTAGGCTGACTTGGTTGTGCTGTGTTAGCCCTCGTACAGACAGGACAGAGTTAGGCTGACTTGGAACTCACGTGTGCTGAAGCTGACCCCGGTGGCCATCTCCACCGGACAGTTTTGGTTGATGGCGGTCATGCTGAGGTTGTAGGTCTGACCGCAGGCCAGCTCGGTCACGTTGCAGTAGTTCTCCTCTGTCTCGCAGGACGCCAGGTGACCGTCGCTCCCCGTGGCGGTCAAGACATACGACTGGGCGCCGTCGCTCCAGCCCCATGTGACCAGGGCTGTGTCGTTGTCACAGACTACCTCCGCCTCCATGTTAGTGACAGCACAGGGGGCTGGGGACAGGACCAAGGGATGGATTTAGTCAATATTCACTCAGCGCTCCTTCTCTTTCTCTCAATCTGTATTAAACAGATTCTTCGGTCCCAGGGCGCTCAGTGGCGCATACCACATCATCACAAGGTCCCTGGTTCGATTCCGACCATCGACATATCCTGCATGTCATCCCTCCTCCCTCTCTCACCCATCCTTCCTGTCAATCTCTACTGTCTCTATCTCCGTAAAGCAGAAATGCCCTAAAAAATATATTTAAAAAAAAATAGAAAGAAGATTCTTCAGTCCCAACTAGTTGTTCTAAGTCATACATTCTGTGGTCACTTTTAGTTCTTCCACAGTCATGCTGTACAAGTGGGCTACCGACTCACACATGTGTTAATGTATAACAGAAGCTGCTAAATCCAATCTGCCACTGCTCTCACTGATAAAGGAATGATTATCTGCGTACACAGTGATAGATAGACAGACAGGTAAATAGACGGACAGACAGACATGGATGGATGGATGGATGGAGGGTTGGATGGATAGATACACAGACAGACAGACAGACAGACAGACAGATAGATACCGACCTGAGACCAGCAGGACGGTGGTAGAGTCAGAGCTGTTGAGGCTGCGTCCCAGTGCCTTGACGCGGGCGTAGTAAACCACCCCACAGTGCAGTCCCTCCATGCTACAGTGAGTGCCTGTGGTGTTGCAGGAAAGGGAATGGCCGTCGCGGCCGTCCAAATACGCCATGTAGCCCACGGCGCCAACACTTATCTCCCATGACATGGTGCCCCTGCTGCTGTCGCAGTCCACGTCCGTCTCCACGTTATTGGGTGGGCAGGGCTCTGAGAGACACACACAACGTGGTGAACAGTGAAGATGGTTTAGCTGCTTGAAGTAGGCAGCCAGCTTTATGTGTTATGCTTGCTGTGTTATGCTACTGTAGCTGTGTTATGCTAGCTGTGTTATGCTACTATAGGTGTGTTATGCTACTGTAGCTGTGTTATGCTACAGTAAGTGTGTTATGCTAGCTGTGTTATGCTACTATAGGTGTGTTATGTTAGCTGTGTTATACTACTATAGGTGTGTTATGTTAGCTGTGTTATGCTACTATAGGTGTGTTATGCTACAGTAGCTGTGTTATGCTACTATAGGTGTGTTATGTTAGCTGTGTTATACTACTATAGGTGTGTTATGTTAGCTGTGTTATGCTACTATAGGTGTGTTATGCTACAGTAGGTGTATTATGGTACTGTAGGTGTGTCATGCTACAGTAGCTGTGTTATGCTAGCTGTGTTATGGTACTGTAGCTGTGTTATGCTAGCTGTGTTATGGTACTGTAGCTGTGTTATGCTAGCGTGGTTATACTACTGTAGGTGTGTTATGCTACAGTAGCTGTGTTATGCTAGCTGTGTTATGCTAGCTGTGTTATGGTACTGTAGCTGTGTTATGCTAGCGTGGTTATACTACTGTAGGTGTGTTATGCTAGCTGTGTTATGCTAGCGTGGTTATACTACTGTAGGTGTGTTATGCTAGCTGGGACTCACCCGTCTCCAGGCTGACTGACTCAGACGTAGCCACGCCGCGGCAGACCTGGTTGTGTGCGGTGACTGTGGTGTTGTAGACCTGGCCACAGGCCATGTTGTAGAGGGCGCAGTAGGTGTCGTTGGTGCTGCAGGCCGCCGCCAGGCCTTGCTCGGTCAGAGCCTCGGCGCTGTAGGAGACGGCGCCCTGACTCCGGTCCCAGATCAGCTGACCAATGGTGAGGCTGTACTGGACACTCAGTTGTTGAGGCACACAGGGCTCTGGGAACAGGCAGGATGGGGATGTTGTTAAGACTGGGGAAAAGCACACGTAGGCCTCCCAGGGGACGCCGGTGGAGGGAGGACGGGGCTCATTGTATATTGCATGGAACGGAATAAGGAACGGTGTCCAACACGTGTGTTGGATTCCGTTCCTCATTC